>NW_013541482.1:22949-105409 GCF_000499545.2 Eimeria tenella
CTGCCGCTGCTGCTGCTGCTGCTGCTGCTGAGTCTTCAAGGGATATGAACCGACTAAAGGGCTGGGAGTCCGCCCGTATTGTGCAGCCCTGACGGACAATTGTTGTGACTCCGCTGTAGCCTGCAGCAGCAGCAGCAGCAGCGCGGCTCTGTCAGAATCGGCAAAGTGCGCAGCAGCAGCAACAACCAAAGAAGCAGCAACCTTAGCAACAGCAGCAGCCGCGCCTCTTTGCCACCCGTGCGCAAAAAAACGCGCAGCAGCAGCAGCAGCAGCGACCGCAAAAACCGCAGCAGCAGCCCACCAGCAGCAGCCTCAGCAGCAGCAACCGCAAGAGCAGCAGCAGCAGTTGCAGCAGCAGCAGCAGCAGCAGCAAATCACCCATGAGCCCCCTGCGGGCCTCTGGAGAGCAGCAACTCCAAAAAGTGTCCCAACCCTTTAGTGTTGCTCCTGTGCCCCTGGGGTTGGCGCGGACTGTCTCAGCGCCTGTCTTAGCTTCCTGCAGCAGCAGCAGCAGCAGCAGCAGTAGCAGCAGCGGTGGGGCGGGGAGGCAGCAGCAGCAGCAGCAGCAGTGTTCGCAGCCGGAGCAGCAGCAGCGACTGAAGAAGCTCCAGGAGTGGCAAGTGAAGCAGCAGCAGCAACAGACGCAGCCACAAGAGCAGCTGCTGCTGCTGCAGCAAGTGTACGACATCTAGCAACTGTCGCAGCAGCAGCAACAGCAGCAGCAACAACAGCAGCAACAGTGTCGCGTCTAGTACCGGCAAGAGCAGCAACAGGGGAAGCAGCAGCAGCAGCAGGAGAAGCAGTACCTCTCCATAAACAGCAACAGCACCAGCAGCAGCAGCAGCAGCAGCTGGGGGAGTCCCGCTGCGCGGAATCTTCGGTCTTTCTCGAACAGATTAGCTAGCCACCATTTGCCGACTCGAACATTTTAATAAATTCAATTTTATATTTATTTATTTATTTATTTATTTATTATTTGAATTTGCCGCTCACCTGCAGACACACCAAGTCGCAGTGCATGCGCTGCAGAAAGGCTTCTATAGAGCCCCAGTCTTTGCTGACAGCAGCAGCAGCAGATCTCCAGCCAGCCACATTCCAAGTCATCACGCCACTCAGCTGCTGCTGCTGCTGCTGCAGCTGCTGCTGCTGCTGCGGCGGCGGCTGTGCACGCTGCTGCTGCTGCTGTGGAGGCGGCTGCACATTTTGCTGCCCCTGCTGCTGCTGCCCGCTCAGCTGCGGCTCCTGCTGCTGCGGCTGCTCCATGGCTCGCTGGCACTCCTGCTGCTGCTTTTGCGTCTCCTGCTGCTGCTGCTGCTTTTCTTCTTTCTGCTGCTGCTGCAGTTCTGCTGCTTCTGCTGCTACTGCCGCCATGGTGAGCAGCGGCGCGCAGGTAAACTGGCTTTCAACAGCACGAGGGCCGCACGCTGTGGACATTGCTGCTGCTGCTGCTGCTTGCTGCTGCTGCTGTTGCTGCTCCAGCTCACCCTGCCCGTGCTGCTGCTTCCGGTGTAGCAGCAGCAGCAGCAACAGCTCGTGGTGTAGGTGGCTCGGGGGGCTCCAGCAGCCGCATTCGCTGTAGCCTAGGTTCTAGGGTTTAGGGTTTAGGGTTTAGGGTTTGGCTCCTCGCAAGTCGCATTGTCTCATGTGTACAGACACTTGCTGTCGCGCGAAGTCACCTGGGGCTGCCTCACATCCTTTCAGCAGCAAACAAACTGCAGCAGCAGCAGCAGGAGCAGCAGCGCGAGGTGCTCAGCCGGCTCATAAGTACCATTATCCGAGCACAGCAGCAGCTCCTGGATCGCACTTCTAAGGCCTCTGCTGATGCTGAGAAGACAAGCCTGCTGCTGCTGCTGCTGCTGTTGCTGCTGCTGCTGCTGCTTGTGTCAGTGCCTACAAAAGGTTCTGGTCATGCGGGGTGGGTGTTGCCTCGGTTTAGCTGATCATTGTGGTCTATATACACCTCAAAAAGCCAGATTTCATTCAATTATGTTTTTATTTTTCGTCCTTTTCCACCAAAATAGCTGAGGCTCTCCCTTGGACCAGTCCACCCTGGGGCTGCAGCCGCCAGCAGCCCCAGCAGGTCGATTTTGGCAGTGAAATGAACCTATTTGGGTTTCTTTCTGCATAATTTTGACACAATAAGAATGCATAAATCATGTCTTCATGATTAAAAGGTAATTGGGAGAATTTCAACGTGCTTTTTATCCCGAAGTTCCATAGTGTGTTCATTACCACCCCACCGCTGCCACCATATGGTTGTTGTGAGTGGGTGTCTTCTGCACCGGTTGCCAACCTCTTTCTCATTTTTTTCGCTTTAAAATCCATTAAATTAACCAAATGTAAATTAAAAACAAAAGGAACCTCCAAAAATCTGGCAAAGTTCCTAATTGAAAGCCTCGTGCTGCTGCAGCAGCACTGGCTCAGCAGCAAACACCGCTGGTTGAGCCCTCAACAAATCCCACCTTAATCAAAATTCCCCTCTTTTGCAACTGCAGCAGAGCCATGAGACAGCCACTAGGCTCTTCTACGGCTCAAATGAAGCATCAACTGCAGCAGCAGCAAGAGCAGCAGCAGCAGCAGCGGCAAGGTTAGTGCTAGACAATGTATTCAGCCGTTGCAGGACTATGTCCGAGCCCAGCGAGCTTCTCTAAACTGTCCCAATACTCTCCCAGACTTCTAAATAATATTTAGGACTTTTCAGTATCCCTGAAGGCCTCTAAGTAATTGATATCTAGAGGCCTCAAGGTCTTACTGCAGCGTAGCCAGAGTTTTCTTTGTAGGCACTGATGCATGCAGCATCAGCTGCGGGCACAGCGGGGGGCTGGGGGCTCGCGGCGGTCAAATTGCATGCAGCCAAAGTGCTGCTTGCGCATGCATCCGCTAAGGAATTTAGAGCAGCTAATAGTTACTTTTGCTGCAACAGCAGAAGTAGCTGCCTTCCTGTGCTGCAGTGCCGCAGGGTTTTCTTTCAGCAAAGCGCTAGCTGGAGCCGAGATGACCAAACTGCCAAAGATGAATTTGAACGTTTGTAGCCGGAGTTTGCAAAGACTAGGGCTTCCCACTGGCATTTTTAATGGCAGTGGCGTTGTAAAGAGCCTCCTGCTTGCTAAGCTCCAGCTAAGGAAACAGAATATGACTTTTTATTCATTAAGTCCCTTATTTCCTTTCAACCAAGTCTTGTTCAATCATAATCTTGAACCCGCAAATCGCCACTCAGTGGCTCCAGCGGGCATTCTGTTCGGCTAGGTGGTCACCACCAAGTCCCGTGTGATCGCAATTTCCCAACCCAATTTGATTTTTTAAATTGTGCATTTAAATAGTTCAAATATATTTACACTGAAATGGCTATCTCTAGTTTGTGTTGCATCACCGCAGCTGCCGCTTTCACTGGATGACCGATGAAGCGGCTCAGGAAATACCTGCGCACTTTCTTCTGAGAGGAACCAAGGAGGCTCTTAGGTGAAACCCAATATTATTTTTTGTATTTATCTCGCAAGCGTGGATCTGGGCCTCAGGGCCAGGCTGGGAGGCGTAAACTATCTCACACCAGGCCTATCACGAAGCTTACTAATTGTCTATCAGCAAGCGCAAAACTGCACATTCCCGCCTTTCAAAACTGATGAAAGTTTCTTTCTGTCTGCGGCTCTTAGCACAGTTTCTGCTGACTGCTGGCCGGCTGCTTATTCGCTGCCTCCAAATCGCGAGACCTTGCAACTCTCAGGGAGAAGGAGAAGCAACTTGGAATGCCTCAGTTCACTCATAGGCAGGAAGTGCAAACTCGTGATGCAAACCCGTCTTGAAAACACAAACATTTGCACAGAAAAAGCATTCAACACTTCGGAAAAAGGATTTGTTACTGTTTTCGCTCCCTCCAAGAGCCTTCACCTGCACTGGGCGCCCGCTTTGGCGCAGCGGGACGCCTGAGTTCTTCGCCTTGAAGCGTAACTGAACGCACAGTGTACCTCTAGCCCGCGAATTTCTTCACTCATTAACTTGCTGCCTCCGGAGATCTAGTGGCTGCTTAGCTCACTATCTATGGAGGCCTAGTGGTTATCCGAATTTGCCGCAAGCTGAACAGCCAGGTTAAGAACTTCGTCACAGCGCGCTGCCTTGCCAGAGGAAATCCTGTGCGCTGTTAGATTTTTGATCCCCTGAACTCGACAGAAGCCTCCAAATAGCTTAATCTCCGCGCTCTTCGGCACAGCGCTTTGTAGCGTGACCAGGGGCTGGACGCGCACAGCCCATTCTTCTCCCTGTGTATTTCCTTCATATTCAGAAGCTGAAGGCATTGTCCGGCGAAGCAGATTAGCATATCAGTGAAGAATGAGCAGGCACAATTTGGCGAGACGTAGCGACAGAAGGAACGAGGAAAATATCCAGTATGTTGGGATGTTTGGTGTCCTCATGTAAAAATTATCGCACTCTTCTCGAGTCGCTACTGCGGAAGATGCGCCAGGAGGGCCACTAGCTAGACACGTGCGTCTGAGACGCTCTCTATCACTCGCTGTCAAAACCTGCGTTCGAACTGAAGTTGGGCGCTGTGTGTTTCCCTGTGACCCAACAAAGCCGCTGCATTTTTGTGGCATTTAGACATTCGAAACAGCCAGTTGACTTGGTTCAGATTAGCACCGCAGGAAGACTCCAAGATTAACTGCGAAGCGTTCGCAGTTAAACTTGATTACCGGGGAGGCGCCGTTGCTGGGGAGTCACCGACTTTTCATTCAGACGAACGCACAAGCTGGATATTTGTAGTCTTACCCACCAGGATGTGCTTGGAGTACCACTGAAGAAGACAAGTATAGGGTCCATGGTATCAGCGGAACGCTCACTTCGCGCGCCTTAAGAAGTATCTATTAGGCTATCATATAACATGGACGAACTAGAAGTAACTCCACTACTCGCACCGCCTCTATACCTCTCCTAGTTAGTGAGCCTTTGCAAATGTGTACCAGCCTACCACATAGCCTGCGTTAAGCCTTTCCAGGAGCTTGCGCAGGCAAAGTGGGCCTTTTTGTGTACATGCAAGAATCATGCAGGCTGTTCTTCACTCATAGCTGCAGAAAAGAACATCTGGCAGCCTTTCTGCGAAACAGAGACATGGCGTTATGCTATGCTCCTAACGAACGTTCCTTTGGCGCGAGTTTTTCCGTCCGTTCACAAGCAATGGCACATTTGACACGAACGTGCACCAACACCAAAGGCCACAACTGTAGTGCACAGGGCCTACTGCTGCGACTACGCTGCTACCTGCCCCCTCCAGCACGGGCCTATGATCAGCACCTAACGTTGGCCCATTTCCTTGAAACAGTAGCCCAAATATAACGAAATATAGTTAGTTTCAGTTTTCCAAAGTCTGTTTTCTTGATATCCCCCCCTTCGGGGGTCTCGCCTCCTAGGCCCTGTGGGGAGGGGCCCTGCACTGGTGCCGGCGCTATCGCCAGCCCCAGGCGCCACGCATTCACAGGCACCTCTGGTGTATGTACGTTAATTCGCAGGCAAATTGTGTTACTTTGATCCTAGTAAGAGGGTCCTGTTCTCCTCCAGTGTTGCGACCTCTTGTAGGTCGCTAGCTAGCTATCCTCTATAGGTCACCAGCAAGCCTTATGCTAGTGCGTGTGCACTACAACGATGCTCAGCTTTCTTAAACATTATCGGCGCATTTGCAAAAAACGTTTTGTTCTTGGCTCCCTCTCTGTACACGCGGACAAAGGTGGGCATATGCGCCAAGCTCCTTAGCAAGCACTAGCATGGTTTTAGAGCAGGCCATCACTTTCTTCAGCAGTGACGATCTTAGCCAGTGGACATCCAGGAACACTCTAAATAAGCGCGGGTCTCCGGAATGCAGACCGCTATGCCTTTTAACCACAGCACCTCGCGGCGGATGCATCGGTAGGGCGTTTCATAAGAAGGCTACCAATGAAGATAGATGACCAGTCCGCGCAACATTCCATCACAATTTATCTCAAAGCCGAGACTGGTATTCGCACGCATTTTCTAGGGAAGCGTAGTTGTCTTCGACCTACTCCCTAAGATATAATCGCACTCCATAGAGGCTAACACGACTGTAGACTGTGTGTCTTCTTCGACTGAACGCATTCAAGAAAAAGCGTAGATGAGAAAAATGATGCATCCAAAGAGCCGTGCGTGAGGCACTCACCCTTCTTGTCGTTTGCGAAAGGTCAGGCGGCCAACGAACCAAAGGGAGAAATGTAAACAAGGCTCTGAAGCTAAATTTTGTCTTCGTTTTCCTTCCTTCGTCCCATTGAATCGAGCAACAGCCGCACAAAAGTAGGCTTATATCTTACTGGTATCTAACACTACAGTACGAGTTGCGAATACAGTTTGGACTTGAAAAGTAAAATACTTCTAAGCACCGCATGTTTATGCCTCCCGCAGTTTGCATAACCAACACTACAAAAATCTGACGAAGCGTGGGGGCACACCGGAATGCTTATTGATTAGAGCGCAGCCTCGCAGCAGAGACTTCCGCCTTGTGCAAGTTCGGAGAGCAGCAGCAACGTGGACCTGTGAAGGTCGAGGCTATACAAATAGCGCTGATATGCTTAACCGCCCAGCCGAGCACGTCGATCACCGCAAAGGCTCTCCAGGTCCAGGAATATTAGTTTATTTTGGCTTCATAAGCACAGATCATCTGGGAAAGTCTTGAAAGCGTTTGCCCAAATCCGTAACCTCTAACATGGAAATGTACGCCAGTGTCTAACCGTCTGGTGTGTAAACTTACTTCCAGAGGCTGGCACACAATGAAAGGTAGTGCGGGGTCGTCATGGGGAAAAAGCAGCAGCAGGCGTCGGAAAAATGTTGCTAGGAATCAAGGGACTCTCCAGCCACATTGATTTGTTAGATCGGTCTTCACTAATTTCACACAGCCAGGGAAATCATTATTCCTTTGCCTACGGCATCCTATCATTGTCTACCATTTACATCGGATATCAGCTTGTCAGATTGCATTATCAGGGCAGCTTATTCCGTGTGAGCCGAAAGATTAAAAATAGTCACTTCATAGTGTGTCTCCAGATGAGCATTAACCACTGATCCACGGTTTTAACCAGAGAAATACACGGGCGATATTCTAGGATAGCACGCTAGCCATTGCAGTCTGGACGTGTTCACCGTACAGCCCAGGTCTTTATGAAGTTGCGCAATGCATCAGTGTAGATAAGAGTTTCAAAGTTATTGGCGGCGGGGTCAAACCCAACAACCCAGGGGTATTCACCCTCGTCGTTCAGAACAAAGCCCATTTTTGCCTTGAGAAGCTAAAGGCTCTATAATACTTTCAAATTCGAAGGCTGTATTCAGGACCAATCACCATGCATTGATGTTTACCTGAGCTTCAAGAACAACAGGCTCTGTTGAAGCACTGAGGAGCGAAACCTGATTTGTACAACCCAAAGTCGGGGATACAGCGACCGTTTATTGGCTGCTGCATGCTTTACGGCTATGGCGCGCAGCTCGCGACGGCCAGTGTGAGCCTTGAAACCGCTTAAGTGCAATTCTGTCGGAACTGAAAGGTGCACGTGGGCAGCAGACAAATCTCACGCGGGTAAAGAGATTCATCAGCGATGGTATCAGAAAATTTCGCGTCCAGCTATAAACGTGTTCAAAACACAGGCTAAAAGCGGTAGGGCAGGATAACGGCCCCATTGACGCTGCGCAAAACAATAGACCAAACACATGTCTCCAGTGCTTTAGCTCCTGCGGCACAACGTTAAGCAAAATGAAGCCCGCAAGCTTAGCTTCCCAACGCAGTCTAGCGGACGGGGTTATGTACATCGACTGTATAAAGGTGGCACACTGTCCGCAATCAAAGTATGTGAGCATGGACGACACAAGCGCAGCGAACACACTCCTAGGCCCCCCCCAATTCGACTGTCAATGCACGCTAAACGGCCTCGCCAAACATAATTCGTCAGATATAAGAGATTTGCACGGGATAGGAAAGCTGAAGCAAACGGGCTGTTGATGATGGCTCAACCCTGCAGTGAAAGATTCATTGATCAGAGCCTCGCCGTCGAACGCCCTGGAATAGTCAAAAGTAATTACAATCCCGGAATACTGCGCATGAACAAAAGACACACATCATCAGCTACACCGTCATGACAAATTCCAGAAATGGGAGATGAAAATCATTCCCTTTGTGCAGAGCACAAAAGCCTCCAAGAAGCAAATGCAAACGCACAAACTCTTAATGGATCTGCAAACATTGGTTCGAATGTCTGAAGCGAATCTACACACTGCCTAGAGAATCCCAGTGATAGTATGGAGATGCACTCAGCGCCGGTGAAGCATACGTGGAAAAAGTCGGATTTAAAAAGCTGAAGCAAATGTTTTTAGTATACCTAGAGAGAGCTTGTGGAGTAAATTTGGACCTCGCAGGAACCTAGTGCTACGGCACTGCCGTAGGTAGATGCACGGTGCTAACGCCTCAGTCGCTGAATCTCTGTGGGAGCCTCAGTATGACACGTGCGCAAGACACGAAGCAAGTATTATCCCGGGAAGTGCAACACCACATGGGCTTCACCGGAATTCAAGACCATGGGCCTTCACGAACGCAGGGAGCGAAGGTGCTTCTCGCGTCTATCTGGATATCCCTATGTACAGCGTAACTAAAAAGTTTTACAGGATCTGGAGCGTACATAGGGCTGCCTCCAGAGAGACAGCACCATGGAAGATGTGAAACACTCCTGAACGCACAGGAGCAACACGACTGACAAAGTCGATTACTTTACATTGACCCTCATCGAATGCTTGAATCAACCTGTGTTAATTGATGGCGATAGAGCGCTAATGCAGGCACTGTGAGAAAATGTTCAACTTCTGATAATTCCGACGTGTTCAACTTCACAGTTATCGTGATTTAGGCCTCTTCTGTGAGCAGTAATGCAGAGTTACAGCAACTAGGCAAGATATTTTGAGGTCACCAAGTGCCACTGCCAAGGTACGCTCTGAATACAGGAACCCGGTATTACGACAAGGAAATTGAACTAAAAAGGTATAACATGCATTAATGAAAAGACCCTAATATACTCTGGGACTCTGCTTTATGTGACCCAGCCACTGATAGGCATTGTACAACGCGCGTGTCTGCCTGCTTGTAAGACACAAGGACTCTATTAAGTTTGAACACTGTGCATTTCCCAACGTTCTCGGAGCAGAGATCATCGAGTATATCCGTACTGTTGCAGCTGCTGCGCGCAGTTAATGAGACACTTACCCGTCGAGATCCTCATATTAAATGAAACGCTGAAACAGTTAGAGTAGGGATTGCAGTTTCAGGTGTGCTCAGTTATTGTCGGTAGTTGCAGGCACAGCGCTAGAGCTCTACCGCGCTTTCAGTCGCTTCCACACCACCGCTACTGAGACTGAGCTTATACGTTTGTAAGGGCAAGTAACATTGGATAGCGGACACTGCTTAAGCTCGTCTACGAATCGCCTTCCAGACTGTTGCTTGCGCAACGGACAGAGATGCCTCTACGCAACTAGTCTCTCACCAAGATGGTTTCCGACACAGCTGGAGTCAGTGGGTACTAGAGTGTAGGCCGTGTAATACTTTAGCCTATGGGAGTTCACGAACTGCTCATCCTTCAGGTTGGATTTCTAGACCAATTTTAATATTTGAAAAATGATTTTCCATTGCTCGGAATTAACTGCAGCCGCATATTCCTCCAGTGCTATGAATCTGTACCCGCTTTTCCGCATCACGAACAACAGCGCTAGAAAATTTTCGCCAGTGCTTTTCGAGGATCTGAAGAATGTGTTAATGATTTTCTTCGTTTGCATGACCGAGAACATGACAAGGTTCGAAGCATTATTATGATGAATAGAGGAACACAAGGGAATGGACTCTGTGAATCGCAGAATGGCTGAACAGGTGTGTCGTAAATACATGCTACTTTTCTGTCAGCAGGTTAGGAGTACCTCTCGTATGAGCCATCTCTAGTGATTGCGAGATAGTGATTGCTTTCTGCCTGCAGTGGTCCACGCAAAAGAGACCACTGGTTCATGAATATTTCAAGCACACGTCTCCACAGGGCTAATTAGGAAAGGCTAACAGATCAATTAAACCTTCCACGGAAGGGAAATCTCGGGAATCTTGCGAGAGTGCTAATGACGTACTGCTGAAGCACTACAATGGGGCTCATTGGTGACCTTATGAAGATAGCTAAATGGTAACCTATAGCAGGTTAACGCGGTGTACTAGGGGGTTAACATGATGTACGAAGACAGGAACGTCTTCCGAGTAGCGACATAAGGCAGTTTATCAATAAATTAGCAGAAGAAAACTTGAGGTGTTTCTGAAAACCTGCAGAATGCACCCGGCGATAACACCGGCACCGGTGGAGGCCTTGTCCCTACAGGGCCTAGGAAGGAAGATCCCTGAGTGCGGGGAATTATAAGGAAGATCAATTTCAGAACTTGAGAACGTGACTACAGTCATTCATACTTTTGTATTCCAGTGAAGAAGGTTGCAGAACATTTCATATAATGGCAGGGCCTGGATTACTGGACTTATTGTGTGTTCTGTTTCTATAAGAGCTGGGCAAGTCTGCTGAAGCCACCAACCAACACACTTAGTACTACAAGGAGGACACGAAAAAACGTCCTGGGAGATCTCCAAGATGGTAGATATTTCATCGTAGACCAAGCTAGGCCCTCTGGATACTGAGTGCGCTGAGGCAAACAAGGCCAGGAACCGTTATCTTGTACCTTCGGAGGGCACAGAGGCACTAGAAAAGTGAGATGCAGGAAGTGCTGAAAGGGACGTAAAAGTTCTTAGAAGCATCCTCCTATGCTTTTTTGGGTCTCTATTCTCCCACAATGTCTCGGAACTGCTAAAGATAAACGGAATGATGGGTGACAGCGTGCGTAATATTTTAAGGTCATGCAAGCTGACGTGTAAAGAGGACAGTAAACTACACTGGGATCAACAACATGGCGAAGCAAGCAGTTACAAATGTCCTAGGCATCCGCGCCTCCCGCAATCCACAATATTATGCTCAAGCTAACGCTCTTCGTCTATTCACTGGTGACTGGTTATTATCGAAAAATGGTCTGCTGTAGGTTGAACGACAACACGTCAAGCTGCACTGCACCAAGGCTGGGTGAATTCTCCAAAGCTGCTGTGCGAAAGAGTCTTCGAGCGTCAATAGAATACCGGATGCTCTTTAGTCGCCCGAAACTATGGTGGAGACCTTCTGCTAAGGGCGCAGACGTTTTTTCAGCACGACGTAGGACTATGCTAATATCCGTAGGACACGTCAAACCCTTCATTCAAACAACTGTGCTGCGGAAAGCGTTAAAGGACACACAGAAACGGCTAACATGAGTCCACTACGACGAATATCTACCGTTGTTGTTTCGGCCCCGGGAACGCAGACATTGTCTTTTCATGATACTCTCTACGGTTTGCCAAACTGCTTTCGGCCGGGCACGCGCTGCTATCCACGGATGCGTCACAGCTGCAGTGTGGCAAACTGGGGCCATGACTGACTCTGAGTCTGCTTTCATATGCTCAGGTATCATTTTTTTTCCGTCGCCCTCTGGCAAAGCAGTGTGTGTTAGTTCGTGTATTCGATTTTTGAAAATTTTTTGACCAACTAGCTTCGATTTTACTAAGTGCATGACCAGCTCACAGGTTTTTCATTGCCGTCCACCGTCAAGAACACACACAGCTTTACTAGACTGTTACAAGCGGGGGCTCCACGACGTACTGGTGAGCCATTTAGAGTCAAAGAACAAGGCTGCGGCCGAAGTGCTGCGGTCACATGCTAGCGGAGTCAATATACGAGTTCGTGCTCATTGCACCACACTTCGTGTGAAAAGCCATGAGTCTGGCTTCCCAATGGTACTGTTGGTGGAGATAAGTGTATCTGGCGAGGGATCTATGTTAGATGCTGTACAGTCCGCTCGCTTCACATCAGATTCCACTGCTCGCGGGATAGCGCATTTCATGTCAACTGCTTCTGAGAAGGAAATATCCTAAAAACCACCACAAAAGCGTTTGAGCTGAAAGAAAATGCTGACGCAGACGCGCGCGACTTCAACGCTAAAGCCATATCTCTGAACAGCATTGCATGCAAAGTAGGGATCGCACTACTTCGGCTAACGATGGCATACGCAAGATAACGAACTCGAGGAGTAGATGTGCCGATGCGACACGCCGAAAGTCGGATGATAGTTATCACGAACACAAAAAGTCTACTGTGTCGGCGAAGCCGTCTCCATGGAATGCTTCACAATGCGCGGCCAGAATAGGATGTTTCACGCGGAGTGCTTTAGGGACAGAGCAGTCAGGTGGCAGGAATTTCTGTCCTCATCTGTTCTTCTGTCGGATCATCGTGCGTAGCTTTTTGCCACCTCCATTATGCGTCTTCGATAATTTTCTTATGACGCCATTGATGCAAGTAGCGGGGTGTGTACTTCGCAGGCAATGCGATGTCGTCGGCTCCAGCGATTGTGTAAGTCTAGATGGTTTGGTACATTCTTTATTAGCAGCGAGGCATTTTGTAGTTTTTTTGGCTTTTTCAAGGTTTGAAATCGCATTGACTAGGCATGCATCATGCCTCCCGAGCAGTATGGTATAGCGGAGTTTTCAAGATTCGTGGAACTGTTTCCCATGCACAGGAGCTGCACACTCTCCCAGTACATTTTAGTAGCGTTTCTCAGAATAACGTTTAACTTGGCGCTGCAGCAGGCTCTTTCGCAGAACGCCGGAAAAGCGGGAAAGTGGTGCTTCGCGGTTTCGAGCCTTAGCACGCACATGGCTTCAGCCGATTATTTGCCAGGTCAGCCATTGTGCCCAGGGTTCGCTGAAAAATTGATCCTTTCAATAGAAGAGGGTCAGAGGACTGCGCTTGTATTGAGGGTGATACCTCTGAGGACTGCGCTTGTATTCAGGGTGATGCCTCTCGTTTAATGCTGGCGGCAAAGGACTGCAGGCCGGCATAAGAAGGCGGCTACATTTTAAGTAACTCCGCTTCACCAGTGCTACAGGCGTTTCCTTAACGATTTGCGTTTGAAATCCCTGATAGTCAAAAGCTGAGTCTGGAGAATTTATTGAGAGACAAAAGCCAGTATTTAGCAGGATTTATCGGTGAGGCTGCTAGGAAGTCTTGAATTATTCCACACTTCAGTAAGGCTCAAAGTGAAGGGTGTCTTGTGTTAAATCTGATGGGAGGGCGTGTTTAGATTTGAAAGCCATTGTTGAATCCTGAATGCATCTTCAGAATTTCTGAATTTTTGGTGATATCTGCAGGAGGTTGATAGGGAAACTATCATTCTGTTCCTCCACCACGTTTCCACTACTGGATGCTTCCAGCAACACAATTAAACTCAGACCCTAGGACGCATTTTGTCGTGGATTGCTGAATCCTGTTAATCCTTATAATCAATCCTGTGTTTTCTTCGGTTCGGCTATGTAATGCTGTTGTTGTGGCCTTTTGTTTCCGGAATCACTTTTCTTGCTTATGTGAGAACACTTTTTCTTCTGAATTCCAATGCGGAACTGAAATCTCTTGGGTTTTGTACTAGCGGGGCTTGTTAGAGACATTCTTCAAAGCAAGCACGCAATGTTATGTTCATTAAAGATTACTGAGAATTTGCCGAAGCGAAGCAGCAGTTGAGCAACAAAGTGTCCGGGATGTGTTACAGTCTAATGGCATACGCTGAACTCTCTAGTTTCAGCCGTTAATGATCATCGATGCGGGCATTGGCTGGACTTGAGGATATAGACCAGGGAGATCAGCCTACTAGTCCAACGCCATTAAGCGGCTGGTCGAAGGAACGGGAAGGGCCTTCAAACCTGGTGACGATTATATTTCCTAGATGTCCAAGTCATTTGACAAGTTAAATATTACGAACTTGCTTGCTTTAGTCGTCCTTCAAACTGATCAAATGGAAACGTGTCATGCTGAAGCATTTCTAAGTGCGGTTGACTGGACGTTGTATAGGTGCCCGGACATTGCAACTATGGACGAATACTGTTCACCTGTTTTCTTGGACGCTCACAATCCTGTTCACAAACCTTTACCCATATTAGTAGGAGCTATAAGCCTCCCAATCGACATAGGCTGCCGCTTATGCACATTAGCATACACATGTTATGTGCGAGCTGCTCTACATACATCTTTGCAATGCTTCCTTTCCGATTCGTCGTGTCAACCGTACCAATTCGGGGACTCCACCGGATGCTACAGGAGAATGCGCATACTGCGTTTGCTGAGAAGCACCAAGAATATACTCACGGAGTATGTCTGCTAGGGCCAGAGGCTATTGTGCAAGGTGAGAATCCAAAGGTCACGAGGGAGGATGCAAAAAATATGATGAGGCGCATTTTGTTAGTCCGGATTGTAGCATCTAGAAATAACGGTAGATTTGCGTTGATGTCACATATTTTCTGCAGAACCATCGAACAACTAAGTAGTAGTGTAAAACCGCTGCACAAATATCTCATGGATCACCGCGTGGAAAGTGGTATCTGGATTCATGGCAAACACAGACAGCAGTTGGAGACTACTTTTCTCTCGTAAGGTTCTATATAATGAAATAAAGCCCTCGGTTCCTGGATTCAGGAATTCAATTCTGCATTGCCCAGTGATGCTGGAAGGTGCACCGCTTCGCTGGGAAAAATGATATGCACAAAGGAACGAATGCATATTTGATACGTATTCTTGTGTAGAAACGCGCCCACGTAGATATTCTTCTGGGATCAGGAGTTAGCTTTGAACAACGTGACAATTGTAGTTTGGCTAAATCCACTTTGTTGCTTTGAAACCATTCAGATAAAGGAAAACTGAGCAGAGAAGAGATTTTGTACGCAGTTGTATTGGTGAACTTCGAAAAGTCGCTGAAGCCAGTCGGCTTCATGGCAGAAAGCTCGAAGATTTTCAGGTCGGCTGCACGTTCACTGTGGCGGTGAAAGAGATCCAGATACGCAGTTTGGTCGCTACCTATATTATCCGTTGTCTCAGCACACCGAGATTTGCTGCTGCATGTCCATAGCATGACTGGTTATTCTGCTAAAAGCTAAATATTTGGTTTGTAGATGCCTACTTCTATTTCGCGCTTAGAGTCGCTTCACGACGATGAAGAGCTAAACACCATTCTGATGCTTAAGAATTGCATTCTAAGACCAACTGATTACTGAGGTATTTGCGTTTCAAAAAGATACGTGGGTGGAAGGGTTTTCGACCTAAGACTTCCAACGTCAGTTGGCTGTTTTTGTGCGCTTGAGAATACTGCTGCAAATAAAATGGATTATCACTACACATAAGTAGTGCAAATAATATAGAGCACACGGCCGTTCTCATGCTGTTCTCACAAAATGCTGAAAGACATTGAAATGTACGAACCAACAGCGCCATTCATTCTAAAGACGGGCCGTGCGCAGAACAAATTGACTTGGGAAATCTAGGAATACTCGGTAAATTTGGAGGCTAGTGCTTCTATACACCACTAGGTAACCGGCAAATATTCCTCATACACAGCCCTTGCGTCATTGTCGTGAAATGCGCATCCTACAGTCTTTTCACTTTTTTCGTGCGCTGTGATTCGGATACCCGAATGATGCTGTAAAAAATGTAGAGCTAGCTTTTAGCATCTCCACAAAAGCTGGACAAATAGGATGTTTTGGCAAGCAAATATATCACACCGCTCCTTAGGCGTCGTTACTGAATAAATGAATACGGCAGGTGTGCACTTAGCCATACCCGTACTGTCAGTCCATCAGCATACCACAGTGTGTACATGTGACAATCTCCGCACGGTACTATTGAGAACTTTTGGTACAGTCACAGAACCACGAGGATATACTGTGGTACCTCGTGCGTAATTTGCTTCCGCAGCAAACTAGGAAAACAGCTGAAACCATTTAGAGCATCTGCCCGGTGAAACAAGTGGTATGTCCACACGACAAACAGGTGCTTCATGGATATCTGATACGCTCAGCTAGATTGCCTATCTTTTGTGGTTTTTCCGTAAAAAAAAGAACTGATGTTCCACTTGTATTTGATACGCTTAGAAATATTGCCGAGCCTTAGTAGCTAATACGTGATCGAAACTTCTTAGGATCACTTCCAGTGGTCGCTCGTCAAAAAACCAAGAGATACCCCGAATATTATTGAGATTAATTTTTGGCAAGCTGCACTATGCTACGAATGTTCCTAGTTTCTGGGGCACTCCCAGCTAGCGATAGGACCAATGTTTTTGTGCGTTCCCTGAGTGACTCGAGAATATAGGTAGGCTTTTACCGCGTCTAGGGGTATTGTAACTGCGTTACAAGAAAGCATCTAGTCTTTCGTACTGCGTTTACGGAGATAGTGGAAAAATAAATGCGTGCAAGAGACAACTACGGTACATCCAGTAATGAACAATATACAACCTTCTTGTGGTAAAAGGAATTATTTCGTAGGGATCGACAGATCTGGATTGCATTTTGTTAACAATTGTCGATATTATTATGATAATGCAGATTGGTGGACATACATACAACAACCGCAGAAGCGTCCTGTGATAAACAGGTTTATTCTCTGGAAAACAACAGATCTGGACAGGATCCAAGTAAGCCACAGTTTTCGTCACCGTGTGATCTTGAATAAATGTTTCTAGAAATCATCAAGGAGAGCGTTCATGAAGCTGGCTCTACCCCTCAATCGTATGCGCGCAAGTAGCATCCTGCTACTGGACATTTGCACTGTGACGCACACCCGTAGTTGACTGTTTCAATTAGCGCAACTGTCGCATGAGACCCTATAAACATTGGCTTCCGCGTGGCGCCGCCTCATTCTGCCAACAATACGGTTGAAAGAATACTATTTTCATAGTACCATTAAATTAAAAAGGCTTCTCCACTTAATCGAAGCCTGCTCGTAGATCTGCAAATTTTGCTGGAGCTAAGCATGATTATCTTTCAGGAAAGAACGTGGCTGCCGGTTCGTTGCTCCCGAAATGATGCGCCGTTCTCGAGTTTGTCGAATCCACAGGTCGTGTTCTACAAAAGTCAAAATCACCTGAAACTGGGATAGCCAATTGCCTATATCTCACGTCTTGCTTCTCTTAGAATGCTTAACCAACCCTCCAGCTAGTTGTTTGTTGCCAGGAGAATGTTCGCTGCACAATAAAACACGAACTCCATTGGATTGCCGTGCGCTCCTCAATTAGGGCCCTTCGTGAAGAGCATTCCGCTTCTTCTTTCTCTGCACTAGTTGTTTCGTGCAGAATAACCTCTCAAGACATCCACTACATGAGAGTGCATCTTGTTGCTGTGACATTTCATTATATTTCCCGCAGTAGCTTGGAACAAGGCACATATAGACCTCGTTGTGGCCAAACGTAGAATCAATCACATAATGGAAGAATGAATCCTACACTATGGAATGCAAAGCACCGGTTCAACACGAGCTTTGTAGAATGCATCGAGTGCATGCCATCCTGATATTCGATTATCGCAAATTGCAGAATCCCACCCCTTGCTCTATAAATGTGCCCGTATACACAATCTCGCACGACGACTACCCTCCAGTTGCTGCAATAAATAATCGAGAAGCATAATAATTTACGAAAGAGTATGGAACTAATACGTTGTCTAGTGATCTTGAAACTACTCGTCCAGAGATAAGAGTAAGCTGTTCACAAAACATACGAAACGATCCTTCGGGCAGAAGAAAAATTAGGACACTGCCTGCAACGTGCGAATGTCAAAAGCATTTCCTGACGATATAGCACTATATAACCGCACTAAGTTGCGCGTGTAGTTTCAACGAAATTTCGTAGTGGCTGTTCAGCCTCGGCGTGTCATACCGAAGTTCCGATATTTTCTAAGGTATCATCCAGGTTTTCACAGGTCAGCAAGCCATCTTCTTCTGACTGGCCAGAGAAACTGCGTCGTATTCTCGCATTGAGCATATGTTGAGGATCAATAGCACGAGGATTCAGCCTTCTTCAAACTCTCCTCAGCAAGTTTACTTAGGATACCATGTCAGATCCATCTTGTCTTTACCGACAGCGCGTCGAGTATGTGCGGTCGCATGCATCGGCTCAACTTCACTGTCGCAAGGCGATCCAGCGCCAGGCTGACGAAACTCGATGATCAAAAAAGGTTTCACAGATTTATGTCTGCGTTAAACAACTTCCAGATATATATACTCCGCTCGAATCGGCTATACGAGCCCACGGGCACAAATATTTCAAGCAGCCAGGTTGGCCCCACGAATAGTGTAGTTGCAAAACAATGATGCGTTCAATTATGAGCTGTTGCACTTAAGCAAGGAAACGCCAGATGAACTGAAACGTACTAAGCTCCATCGTCAAAGGCTGCACATGAAATCTTGGAAGGAAGGCGAATCAGCTGCGGATGTCACACGGGGTGACTGTTTAGCGCGCGCTAATATAGCCTGAAATGGAACTCTTATTGCCAATTAGTGCTGATGGAGCACAGAATCTGTGGTTATAGCGCTGCTTCTTCACACGAATTATGCACCGCTTGGCAAGCCATGAGGGTTTTAAAAAGTGTAGAAATAGCATGCTCTGCTAAAAAAGTAGTCTCACGTCCTAGCAGGAAGTGAACGTTAGATATGTCATACCAGCAGAGTATACTGTAATCAGCACGGCGGAGGGAAAATAACACAGTTGGTCTAGAGATACTTAGTGACTTAAAAGCAGGAATATATTACAATTCGGTCTTGCTATATCATTTGAACACAAGTTATCACCATGGTTGATGCTACCCTGGGACTCAAATCGTGCAATGGGGGAATACGTATTTCACCATTATCTGCTTAGCCCTTTCCTCTCACTAACGTTCATTAGAACGCAGCTTCCGTCTGTTGGCATGTCCGCAGGCTGGCCTGCGTATCGCCTTTGTATTTATTGGCACTTACTCCACAATTGGCGGAACGGAACGCAGCAGAAAATAGATTTCCGAGCACCGCGCAGGTGTAGAGCACCAAAAACGGAATGCCTTTCGGCGAATAGGTGATTGTTCAAAGTCATAGACAATCCCCTGCATTCAAATAGACAGAACAGCGAACCACCATCAGGGGTGCAATTTTTATGCAGGCAGTTCGAATGTATCCGGTACATCACACCACATAGTAGCATTGACCTGAAGCCTTAAATTGCTCATGCTGCTACTGAGATCCCGCCACGTTTCAATCCAGCCCAAAGGCTAAAATCATCCTTTTTAGGAAATTGCTCTTTCACGGCACATGACCAGTTGAAACGTTTTCCTCACTCAAGTAGCTGGGTCAGCTAAAAGAAACCATTGCTGAGTTTCAGCAAGAAGGAACGCGTGACAATCAAGCAACTACGCTGCGGGATCGTCGCGTTCAAGCTTTTGAATTATATTTCCCAGCGCATAGGTAACAGAGCAAAGAAACAACGCACGATTGGGTTACGCCTCTTGGGCGTTCTCGGAGAGCAAATACTGCATAGCGAAGACAACAATGAAAGTGCTGGCTTCCGCACATTCCGATTTCGGTTCCATAAACGCTCCCAGATTGCATCCGTTTGCTGCGCCTGATGAGAAAACATTAAGTAAAGCAGCAATAATCAGGAATTCCCGCGATCCTCACCTAAGGCAGCGAATCGACTAGAACAGCTGGTGCTCCGACACCAGGCTCAGGTAACAAAGTCATGCTAAGCTGCTTGTACTTGACTTTCTTATCCTACTGCACTGAGTATGTGTCTGCTTCGTGATCATATGCGTTTTCAGGATATTCCACGTAAATAATAGCAGTAAAACTTTATCACCTACGAGCCACGGATGGGATTACGCCATGCGTTACCTGCACAGCAATGAACGCAGACCTTCAGGATTTCTCTGGCAGTCTCCCGTGTGCCCCTGGTGCGCCTGCTACGACTTGCGTGCAGCAAGGCCGGCTGCACTTCCATGCGGTTTTACATGGGTTCTCTGTGAACGCAGGAAGACCACGACCTGTAGGTATACCGGTAGGTGGGAAGGACAGTGCAACAAAGTTGCAAAATGTTCTCACCCGCCTAAACTGTTCCGAAGCAAAAGAAGGGACAACTAAGAATCCTGTAGTTCTAGCCAAACTCTAGAAAAGTTTCCAACGTCGCCGCTCAAGTCGATTACCCACGGTGCAGACTATGACTAGTGCGCAGAAAGAAGTATCGCATAGGTAGAGAGCGAACAACCGAACTGGAATCTCTCTTTACGCAACTGATTTTGTCTGCGTGTCTACAAGTTTATACTCAAATGCTAGTGTTATTTTCCACTGCGCCAGCTAAAGTCATCTATAGTGTTCGAGAAATTTTGAGTGATATTCATTGTGTCGGGTCCTACAACGGCGGGCAAACTGCGCTTAAAGTAGAGCACGGCGTAATCGCGAAATACAGAGCATGAGCAAGTATATGTCAGCCAATACCTTTTCTTAAAGACTGTCAACGTTTGACGCCGGCAGACAGCTCTCAGCTTGGTACGTAGCCATGAGCACTTCACGCTGCGTAGGGATGCCCTTCACAAAAAAGCCACGAAGTTCGGCTTTACGTGAAAGACTTTAGCGCTGAAGCCAGGAGAACTGAACCTCAATGAATTTGCTCTCGGTTACGATTTTAGTAGAGACACTTATTTTGTACTAGTGGCAAAAGTTTCAGTATAGGTGTGAAGCATTCAGGGTGTTCCAACACAGCACCATGCATCACGCCACATATTCAGTAAAATTTCTCGAGCACCGTCCCTGAGGACGGTGCCTACAAACGTTCCTCACAACTGCGAGTTTCCTTGACTGGCACAGTTCTTCAGCAGGTGGAATGTTGCAGGCCTATACGGCCTTCGTTGAGCACGTGCACGTTGACGTTACTAGAACCTTTCAGGCCTTGAAACTTCACCTCCGTTGACTTCCTTTCAGAAGCCACCCCTAGAATGTTTGGAGTAGAGGCCGGCTTTCTGAACACACTGTAATGCAGCAAAGCGACTCTCATAGCAGTACTAGTGCGAACACGGACTTTCGTGGTGCTTAGGAGCTGAACCGAATTTTCCTCATAATGGTTGAAGGTTGTGAGCTGCGAATATTTGGAAAGCAAACCCGCAAGGCGGCTACTGAAGTCACGTGCGCCATTCGTATCTTCCGCGAAATTCCTTGAATCTCTCAAAAGCAGACGTAGAAATACTATACAGTCCCAAGCGGCACTTCACTAAGCAGCTGAGCGCCAAAAGCAGATAGTGTGTCATCACGCCAAGACAAATCCTACATAGGCCCGAGTGTTGCCCGCAATCGTTCTTTTGCCGAGGGTATCATGAATTTTGCTGGAGAATAGCCATTTGTCGTTGGAAGAATTCGCTTTACGCGTATCAATGTGGAACGTAGTGACGGGACATGCATCCAAGTCACGCATAAAGTGCCTAGGCCCGATGCCTGCATTCACACAAAGCCACACAAAAGATTGGAGGCTGTTATTCAGCATTAAGATTCTCGTGTTCCTGGCTGCAGTTGATACGGTTGCGCCTAAGAGTTACCACACTCCGCGGAAAAAGCGTCCGCTTTTAGTCACAGATGCGGACCCTCTCTACGCGGGCTTTATATCAGGGAATGCCCCCCCATAGTCAGCAGTAAGCATTGAATGGCACGTTCCATGATTATGGAGAACTATGCAGTGAGTGACGATTGAAGCATTAAACTCTGCGCTACAAATGGGCTACGAGCACTATTCCTGCTAACTCATCCAACCGGGCGCTGTCCGTTGTCCTGTAGTTTTCCATCAGCCATTCCTCAACAGAAAGTCTGCAAAGTACTTGATGCACGATTATATGGTTGCAAGTGTGGCGTCCACTGCTTCGGCGGACAACTGAGTGCGCAACGAGCGGCTACGCGATGGAAAGAGGCTTTGTGGGATGGGAAATGTTGCTCGTTTCGAAGAGAGAAGAAAGAGCATTAGAAGCTACAAAATGCGGGGTTCAGTCTGCAAGCATCAGCCCAAATGGCAGTGCGAAAAAGCACACTCTATGCAGGCCGCGCGAAAGCGGAAAAGCACGTCTGCTCGTCATACACCTCACTCTTTGCCCTGTCGCACACCATATTGTTACGCTGAGGCCATCATCCTCCTTGGTCCCTGCACAAAGTGGCACAAAACTTGCCCAAAGCATGCGCTGTTGTATTTCAAACAGTATAGATGAACTTTAAACTGTAGCCAGTCGTACGAATAGGCCGGCCATTCGCCACGCACTAGGCTTTCATCCTTGCTTTGGCACCGCGCAGCCAAACCAGCGAGACACCGGAGCTTCGGAGAGATGAGTTGATATTTCAGTATGCTCCTGCCAGCTACGAGTCACAGTGACCTATTAAATCACTTCCGGGAGCTAGGAGAAAGGTGATCTTTGCACTGTACAATCGTGGATCGCAGTAAAGAATCGTACGACACGATAGCACTAGACGCAGTTTCTGTTTATTTGGCCTTTCGTCATCTGCGCCACGAGAGTGAAATACTTGTATGAAAACGGTATGGACTACTGGAGTACTGTTGCGCCTGGGGTGCCTGCTCTGGACCTAGACTGCATGCCGCTGTGACCCATGTAGCTCCAACAAAAGGTCAGTCCATAATTTTTCGCCTCGTGCTATGTGCAACGAGGCATGGGACGAGAAAATACACGCTCTCAGTGTTTCCGTGTTCCTCTCTTGTCAAGCTACGGGCATCGGATGAGGAGAAGGAAGAGCCTGACGAGCACGAAATCGAGTTTCGTCGGCGAATGCACATGTGATGTTGCTTCCAGTCATGTGCGGGCTGCAGACAGCCACCGGGCCTACCTGCAGATGCTAACCGTAGAAGGCACACTGGACCATACGATACAGGTACAGCAAATTATGCCTTCGGCTGTCGTTTGAATCCAAATTGCTACAGGCAGCTCTCTTCAGATACATGGATCCTTTCCGTATTGGCCGCGCAGCTGTGACATGAATTGACTTTGCTAAATGGAGCTGCGCTGCGTGCCCTTCTCCTCGTAGCAACGGTAAAACAATAAGCTGCTAACGCGCCTTGCTAGACCCCCAGTTTTGCAGCTTTATCTACAGGCTGGATGATCGTAATTTACCTGAAGGATTTGCCCGTTTTTTTGCCGAGTTGTTGGTTACCCTTGAGCATGACTGAATACTCAAAAATTTGAGCAGAAGGAGGTTAAGTGTACGCCAATAGTACGTCCTATCTGCGATTCGTTTGCGTAATCCGCTCTTCAAGCCAGGGCGCTTCTGGGACGTTGCAACATGGCTGGTCTCCCTCTAGTATCATCCACAATGTCGTCGTAAATTCTTTCCATGGAGAGCAAGCTGACTTCAACGATAGCGGCGCACTCCACAGACGCTGTGTGGCTACCAAAGAAATTGACAACCCTGGACAGAAGGACGGTCCTGAGTTTGCCTACTAAAGGTTTCAACTGTTCATGCGAAGAAAATAGAGTAGTTGGAGCTTCCGTCGCAGACAAGGACATAACAAATGCCTAGGGCGCTACGGGCCGTTGCTTTATCCTTGTCGGTAATGGAATACTGCGTGACTGCCCTTAAACTAGCCAGGAGAACCAAGAGGGTTATCGCTTTGATAATAGACAATAGACTATTCTCCAGCGATAGTTCAGCTCCCTTCCTAAATACGACAGCTCATTTCCTGCCACGACAGCGGATCAACGAGTTGATGTGGATGACATTAAATTGCAGGATATCCATGCATCTCTACCGTCTGTACTGAATAGAGGCCCTGAACAGCGGCTCTAGTTCATCGGATCATGATATTTTGCCGGGTGTTATGAGATCGCGAGCGTCTGGAACCACTATCTACTGGTTTTTATCTTTGCAATCAAGAAGCACTAGCCGTCTTCTTTTGTCATTAGAAATTATTGCGATATTGTCAATGACAACACGCCCATCAACTTTGGTAGTTTCATTCACACAACGTTTAGCGACTCGTGCTCTCCCATACACTGGTAAAATTACCTAAAATCGCCGAACGTAGGAAGACTGCTCTCCACAGAAACAGTTAGTACTGTTATCACATTCTGGCAGTGCAGTACCAGAGGTATCCGTGGAACACGACAGCCTCAGCATAATGTTGAACATTTCTGAAAGACAAAAGGCGAAACGCAACTGCACCCATTCTTTTGGCTGCGAAAGATAAAAATGTCGAAAAAAAAGCCAGAAACTAAAATGGAAGGTTTCACTTCACGACCAGAAATGCTTTATATGAATCTAGTATCTCCTCGGGGAAATTTCTACGTTGGGTAAGGTAGATGTCTTTTGCGATTCCCATATTGGTGATCTGCTCGACGCCTGTGTATCATATATCATTGTCATTCCAAGTAGGGAAACACTGTACTATCCAGTGTATATACACAACTAGTACAAGGATTTCATAAGATTGTAGCGTGGCTCGATAAGAGAAAGCTGCTTAGACTGGCCTCACATCAGAACCATTCCAGGTGATTTGACTTCAGCCTCTCAGGCGGACCACAGCATACTCACCACAGCATACTCCTAACGGTCACGACAGCTTGAATACAAGAAACACTGCCACCATTTGAACAGCAAAAATGCATACCCTACCGAGCTCCCATTTGCGGGCATTTTCGCAGCAGAAAAACGACAGCCAGCGCGCTTCTTGCCCCGTGCTTCAAGGCAAATGCAATATCGATAGTCATGCCTCTATAGAACTGCTCAGTGCAGGCGTGTGCTCGCTGTCTACACGCACTCACTCACTGTGTCAGCCCAATAGCAGAGGGCTTTGTGCATAAATCAAGAAGAAGATGGCAGATCAACGACAATCCATAGGAAAATATTTTGAGGCTGCAGTCGGGGAATTCCGCTCGCCGTGGGTCTCACGGCTTCTCCCCACAACGGCAGCCCCGTTGGCTTACCACAAGTAACTTTGGGCGCCTTCGGTGTTTTACATTTTCCCGGAATCTTGCGCTTCGCCACGCGGCCAGTGGCGAAATGGTACCCTGGCTCCTTTGTTTTTGCTATTCAGGTAGTACGTTGAAGCACGGCAGGAAACACCCATCATAGACCACAGCGTCATTCAGGGGCAGTTCGCTCTCCCGTGGACGACCATGATGCACAGGCTTTAGGCTTTCGTTATACCTGCGAGGCAGAGCACACAAACGATATCGTGGCAAGCGCGACGTCTGCGGACGATTCCGGCAAGCAAACAGATTTCCCTCGTAAAACAGCTCATATTCTTTGACTTGCACCTGGATTCGCTCGATTTACTCAATGCCTCTGTTAACACTAGCTCATAGCTCATGCAAGTACGTTAAGTGACGTGTATAGCTGATGTGACGTGCTGCAAGCCTTCTCTGCCCTCTCTGACTCTCTGTGAAACCTGGAGCCGTTAGTCCCCTCAGAGCTTAGGGTAGCAGCTTTCCAATTTTTAAAAAATAGTTCATTGCTCACTGTGCCGCGTCACCGCATCCGCATTGAGCGATTCCTTTGGTTCTTAGTGACAGCAAAAGACACACTAGCTTTTCCGGAAGAACGCTTAACCAAAGTTACGATTGGGACGGTACTGGCCAGAGGACTCCGGACTCCGAGTATGCAGACAAGGCGAAAAGTAAAAATTCAGCAAGAGTACTCTAGGTATCTGCTTAACAATTAAGTGTCTAGTGGCCAAAACAAAATTTTCAACCTGCGTGCAAAAGGAATGCATGCCATGTGCACCGTATCATTTTGTCAAATTGTTTCTGAAGGCGCACGTAGGTAGCTTCCACTATATCGTGTTATCCCGCGCCTGAGGACTCTAGTTGACACTGCAAGCACTGAGTTTAAAACAGGGTCTGCTGATATTCATGAATCAGCGAAACACACGACGTTGTAATCTAAAGATGAACTCGTACTTGCACGGCGCGAAAAGCGCATTTTCATAAGATCTTCCGATGCATCAAGCGGCATGCGCCCTTGAGCAAGCGAATCTTCTCTTCACAAATCCGGATTGAAGGCGTTGTGAGCGCTGAAAGCTGAAATATCTGCTCCGGCATGTCAATGAAAACTATTTCGGATATCCTGTGCATGGAAGTGTGTTCGTGCATAGCTGTCCGTCTGCATTTCAAACGAAATTGCATTCTAAAGCAAACGCTCATCACTTCACTCAATGACAAGCTGGCTCAAAGGGATGCTGGGGCAGCAGCAACCGAAGCACAAGCGCCATGCAAGGACTTTGCACAACGCTGTGCGCAGTCAGACTGGCATGGGCGAATGCGTAACAGTGAATTCAGTATTTATTTCACTCATAGGACTCCAGTAAAAATGCGTCACAGCAAGGCGGTCGAGTACCTTGCCGAGTCCCGTGTCTATGCTGCCGTGCCACACTACACATTTATCATTCCTTGGGGTTTACTAGAGCCTTTGTGTGCTTCAAGTCTTTTAAATCTATTCCTAGAAAATTTGATGAGCAAGTTACTTCCAACGAGCAGTTTCCAACCCTGGCTGTGTTGTGGAGATAATAATTATCAGTCTGTTCATGGGCAGTATCACACGTCAAGGAATAAAAATTTCCTGTTATGCTTAGAGCCTAGTCTAGTACCGCGCCACATTCAGCAGTTTTTACATTTAATTCTCTCTATTGGAGTGTGTACTGAAGTCCTACACAAGCTGATATTCAGATGGATGCACAGTTATAGAGAACACGGCGTTCGCGTTGTAGCTCCAGTGGTTAGCATGGTAGCGACACTGTCTTTTCTCGGATTCGCTGTCATTTATTTACACATGTATTGAGAGGACTGCGGCTGACGTTGCTGGTGTTCTTCCGAGCTCCGTGGCTTCATCCACTGCATGCCATGCATATTTACTTGCGTATGCAATTTTGCCCGCATCTGACGTGCACTGTCAGTTAATCTGCCACTACGTATCGCCTTATCGGCCTCTATGAAGGTTCACGGTACCTTTCAACATGTTGCACTGCTTGTCGTTGTTCTTCTTCCGGACTCGACATTTCCTGTGGTTTCTTGCAAAACAGAGGTGAAGTTTTGCCTCTGGCCAATGTGAAACGCATGTCGTAGTTTAGCTAAACTAAACTGACAGCGGCAGAGCTGAAGAGCGTATTCTTGCCAGCGTCTTTGGAGGGCAAATATACGGAAGCTCTACTGTATTTGATTTTAGCGATTAGTGTTCAACCTTATGCGAAGCTCCACCAAAGGTGGTTCCGAAATTGTGCAAATGGACGCCCTGTGAACTTGCCTCGTTTACACTCTGGAGAGAGTATGCAGAGGCTGTGTCTCTATCTGGTTGTCTGCTGATGAGCACCACGACATTGCCCAGTTACGTCAACTCTGTCTAATTCATATTTTGTCTTTTCTTTACATATCTACTATGCTTGTAGGCATAGAGGTATGTAGAGAAAGGTAGTACTGCTGAAGCAGCAGTGTCCCAAGAAGGGCATCGTTTGCCTCTTCTCTAGTGTTCAACAGTACATGGACATAGCATCTGGAGGACGAGGTGTTGTCTAATTTGTACATCCGCTGCTCTGCCGGAAAAATCTTGAAACGTAATTTTCCTGTTATCTCTCTTACACGAAAACAGGGTACGTCACACGAGCTGAGCACGCAGAGAAAGACACGTCAGTCCGCGTTTGGTTGTTGGTACTCCCAAGCCTCAACTTATCAAAAGCCACTACAGTAGACTGCATCGAGTCTTAGTCTAGATGAAACGATAAGAAGCCCCTCAGGACTGACAAGAGCCAAGCTTTGGTAGAATATGCTATGTGGCCTCAGTCCCCAGCGAATGTAAGCTTTGGCGTGCTTGCTTATGCCTGTAATCTTGAGTAGCCGTGTTGTTGAGTTTAGCGTTTAGGTTGCTTGCAAAGTTCAAGCAGTTAGTTTGGGGACTTTGGAAGCCAGGTCTAAAGATTGTTTAATGCTAATGATGAAAGCCAAAGGAACACAATTAAGCTGTTTGTCGCTTCACTGAGGCTGCTATATATCCTCACTGCCGGGATGTGCGCTGCGTATTGAGCACAAACTAGCACATTCAGTTATATGCGGGCGTGTGCCTGGTAGCAGGCAACATAATATTTGTCGAATCTGTGCAGACGAGGCTTTAGCACCAGCACTGTCTGTATTTCTCCGCCATACACTTACTATTTTACTAAGAAGCTCACTGAGAGCTGGGGTCACGCCCTAGGCGTGGTTCTGCTTTCTGCGCATTATTTTTGCCGACTTTGTTTCAGCCGACTAACCATTGAGCACCACTTAGGAAGTGCTGAGGCCTACCAGCCTGCACCACATCTGTAGGGGTATGTTTAGGAGGGATATACTGCATCACAAGAGATGCTCGCTGAGCGAAGTCAACGGCAGCTCTTGCAGGAGGATCGTCATATATTACAGGCTGCTGACCAGCTTTACAATGAGTGAGTCAAGTGCGATGGTGGAGCTGGTCGTACTAATGTAAAGCGTAGATTACACTGCTTCAACGGGATTTCCTGTAAACCACACGTAGTCTGAGACGTGCCATATCCCACGATGTGCAATGTTTGAAATCGCCGTGAGTGTCCAGCGCACTGACTACATTTCACCTGCACTTGCAGGCCACGAAGTAGAAGTCAATTCTTGTTTATTAAAAACAGTGTGCTGCTGAACTATTTCACGATGAAACCTGCGTTGCAGCTGCAGCACGATTTTCCGGTTGGGTGTAGGCCCTTTTTACGGCAAGCGCTATGGGCTTTCCCGAGGGCTGCTCGACTTGCTGTCATAAGGCAGGGTATCTATGTTGGCCTTGTTTCAGGACTACCTGTTGCATCATGTTCGAAACCCAATATGCACGAAGAACCTGCGATGGCCGTCTGGGATCGTACCTATGTTTGCGCGCTTATTGACGCTGCGTTATGCCTCCTCATATGCACCTTGAATCGTTACAGTTCCACATAATGAAGTTTGCTCTACGTTAGTGGGGAATTTTGTCAGCTTCTGGAAGCGCCACAATTTAAGCAAAAACTAGCAAAGCTGTAGGTAGCTGAACGCAAAAAAGTGAAGCAGTAAATGCAAGTCCGCTCTGTGTAAACGTTACCATGGTGGCCTGCGCCAATGGCTGGGGGAGAGGAGCAGGCGCTGCACCAGTAACGAAAGGGCTCCCCTAATTGTGCTCGGCGTTTGAGCGCTCAGCAAGCATAACAGTGCCACATCACACTCCTGTGCTTTCTTATGCACGCATTTAATAGCAGTTTGTGTTTTGTGTTCTAGAAGAAGTAGGCACGCCGAAACCGGTAACATTGACAAACTAGAAATGAATATCCACTACTTGACAGTGCCAATGAGCAGATGAGAAGTCTAAAAGTCTAATTCACATCAAAACTCAGTGAGAGCTGAACCCATGAGCTCGGCATGTTAAGATCATCGTTAAGTACGATTGCAGTGCCATTCGACAGACCCCTGATTTGTAGGGTCCAGAACTTTTTGTCGGTTCCAGCCGCCTGCCGTCATTGAGGCCTTTCACTGCAAAGGTGGACCAAACCAAAACGGTTCAGCGCTTTGTAAATTCAAAATGTAGACTCATATCCATGGAAGATATGCCTTATTATATCGCTGTGCCAAAAGGAAGGGCTAAAATTGCTATTTGCTATTTGCTGCGCGCACGTGTAAGCTCTGAGCACACAAGCTTTTGCATTCTCTCGGCAAAACATGCCTGCTCCGCATTTAGGTGAGAGCATGCCTATGTACCACGTCTTGAATTGTCTGTACTCAAGAGATATTTTCGCCTGATAATCTGCCCCCACTTACTGGAGTGCGGCATGTTCTGGCTGAGCCCGAAAAGCAAGCAGCGGCGATCAAGTTTGTTCACCTGAACAGCGGTAAAATGCACCTTTGCGTGCCAACACTTTCAACTGCTCTATTCGGGTGAATTTGCCAATAAAACAATATCATGGTGACTTAGTGGGCTGACGCGCCTCCACAGAAGCTGAGTGGATAAAAGAGCAGGAACACCACCAAAGCCAGCGTGGGTGAGCGTGGCTGCTGGCCTCTGTGCTCCCACAGTCTCCTAAGCAGCGCTAATACCATATGCCCTTTTCGCTGTGGAGAAATTTCTGCAAACGCCATGCCTTCCTTCAAAGGGGCAGTTGTGGAAAGCATCGACGAGTAGCGGCCCTTTTGGATCTCAGTTAGTAGCACCCTCATCTCCATGCATTGTGGGTCAGAAGTATCTCAAACACAGATTTTTGCCCTTCTCGCTGATACAGTACGCAGTAGTGGCTTTATTGAATTATTTTGACAGGGAGTGGAGCTGGCACACGACTGCCCCGCAGTATAGACGACAACGATGGCGGGGACAGAAGGCGGCGACGGCAGGGACGTTGAGCAGTGACTCTAATTCCGAAGTACCCTAGAGATATTTGCTGCTAGTGTTAGCCTTTTGGTGCTTAGTTTCTGTGTCGACACTGCTGTCAGCAACATTGTCGCCGACATCTGCAAAGCAGGCAATAGCGCCCAGCCGGTTACGGCATCTCCCATCAACTGCAGCGCATAAATGGAATCCCCCTACTTCCCGTGAACACCTTCAAGAATGCGGAACCTTTCAGAGAAAACAAGACGCAAGGTCACGTGAGCTGCCTTCTCTGGAAACTACCATGAGCGTAAAACTTGCCGAGGCTTCGAAGAAGCGCACAGCTACCTTAACTTTGGTCCTTAAAAATAACGATTTGCAGGCCTTTTGTATTGCTCTCCTCGCAGTTCGTAGAAGGAAGTAACTATATCGATTCAAAGGTCTTCTTGGCAATGCACCAGTGTGTCTCCCCAATCATTATGTTAGCTTTTCTCTCCGCACATTAGGAAAGAAGAGGGGCAGTGGTTCTTATTCTTTCAGGAGAGGAATGCCATGCAAACGGGGAAGTGGTCAAGTGGCCAAAAGCAATCTCATAGTACATTACTAGTTGTAGCACTGTTGAAATAAGAGAGATAAACGGCATCACGAATTTCCTTACTTCCACTTAGAGGAATGCTTACGAGGAGAAAAGCGGCAAACCGAACAGTTCAGCAAAATGAATATATCTAGTTAAATCCACTAAGATGCAAAACACAAAACAGAATGCAAAACTTCGAAGATGCAAGGTCAAATTCGCAGAAGCATGTCGGAAGAACCGAAAATGGTGGAGCTCACGGAGGGAGCAACGTCTTGCAGATCAATCTTGAAAGTCCCGAAAGACCGGTTTATTTTCAGCTCCGGCGTACCCAATTTGCATACAACTGAACTCGACGTCAGAGGGACCCCTATATGAAATCAGTAAGATATGCGCGGCCAGTAGCGAACTGAAGCGCAGGCGCAGCGCTATCTGCGGTGCTGCTCTGTCTTTTATCCGCTTGCAGACAACGATAGTCTGCGAAGATAATTATGCTCCAACTTTTTTGAGGCAATCACAGTTTATATTGAACTAAGGGTCGCCTTCCAGCTGCACCACGAGTAGGTGTCTAGTTGGCTGTCAGCGACCTCTTGTAGGCATCAGCCTGCTCAAAAGTACAGAAGGAGCTAGCTGAGCCCATAAGCAGAGGTAGTGAATAATGCTATTAGCCGTGATTGTTTTATCGCTAGAGACATATGCGATGGTGCTAAAGCTACTGCAACCATGCACCTCCACATGGATTTCAGCAGATGCCAGAAAAATTCAAAAAGGAGAGTGGCGGCCAGTTTGTTTGAAAGGAAGATTCGTTGGAGTTCAAAAGGATTGTATGCCTTCCTGTACTCGAGTTAAGTCAACATAGCTTACAATCCAGAGTGAGATATAGTGCAAGAGCCAGGATTTGAGAAATACGGCCAGAAGCAAACGTAGAACGCGCTAATGTGGGAATCCTGGGAAGAAATTAGCATATGATGTGCCTGAATAGCCTTTCCTTTAGAAAGTCCAAATCATGACTTCGGCTGCTGAGGGCTGCACTTGGAATGACACGGTAATGCAGGTTTGTGGGAAATGATACTCTCAACTCACTGTTGATGGTTTCGGCCACCACAGATATGCTTAACTGTCCACATAACTCCCCAGAAAAAATGATGCTGTCATAGTAACTTTGCCCTCAGAACACGTGCTCCAGAGATGACCACTGAGGTGCAAACTGATGGAACTAACCAGTCGGCTTGCCAATCAGGTATGTTTAGAAACATGTGGGTCCTTTTTCGTGAATTCTTCGTCGTGCACTCGTACTTCCACAAATTCTAGAGCACGCTACAAACTCGTGGCTGAGTGAAAGGGTTGACCACCAGACAGAGCTACGAAGGCGGATATGTGCACTTAGAGAGGCGTTCCACCTAGGGCTGCTCAGTGTCCACAGTTATGTTGAGCAACCGGGAGTCATGCCAACTGCACCGGGACTTCTTCTTGGACACGATTTGAACGAGAATGCGCCTTTACTACAAAGAGCACACTACTTCGTCAGACGAGTTTTAAAAGCCAAAATGTAGCCAGCTACTTTCCGTGAGGCCATTGCAATGGATTGCCTTTCTGTCCACCGGTGCAACCACTCCGGCTGTCTCATTATTCTGCATTAATTCTTTAGCAGTGAGATGGCACTGTCTACAGCGTCATCTGATGATGGTGATCAACTTCTACGATGTATTTAGGCAGCTCAGTAATCATGTACTATCTAGACATTTCCATATGTACGATACAAACTACTAGAATTGTTTGGTGCGAGATGTGTGTTAGGTGCATTTGGTGTCTCACCCCTGAAGAAGTGTCTTTTTCCACAAATAATGACACTTGCCTCATTTTATTGAGCAAAGACATTTGAATAGGTATATTTAACAACCAGGAATGTACGTGAAGGCACGTGAGGCCTACATGGCTGGAACAATGGACTGAGTGTCTTCGTAGCTGCTCGCGCATCGGCTTCCGGCGAAGCAGTCAACCTGTAACACCCTTATCCTGTACATTCAAAACAGTACTACTTTTTTGTTCGAAAAGGTGCACATGTTCTCCTCCTGGCAAACTTCTAACTTCAGGAAGTTCAGTTGTTCTTGCAGGGCCATTCCCCTGCGCCGTCTACTGTCTCTGCCTTTACAGGAGACAGTAACGTATGCATATTAAAACGAAACTACATTGCCGCTTTTTAATACCGAAATAGCACCCAAATACGGTGTTTTCTTGTTCGTGGGCAGTACCACACAAGGAAAATGTCTTCAGTTAAGGTGGCCGTGCGGGTTCGTCCATTCAACGACCGCGAGAAAAACATGAATGCGGTGCTCTGCATTTCTATGGAAGGAAAAAGCACCACAATAGAAAACAAAGATGATGCGAAAAACGCCACGAAGACTTTTGCTTTCGATTATTCATATTGGTCACACGATGGGTTCGAAGTGGACGACTCTGGTTACTGCAGACCAGTAACCACCAAGTACGCAGATCAACAAAGGGTTTACGAAGATGTGGGTAAAGACGTACTCAACAATTCGTTTGAAGGGTATAATGCGTGCCTATTTGCCTATGGTCAAACTGGATCAGGGAAGAGTTACTCTATGGTTGGGTACGGAGCTAATAAGGGTATTATCGTTCGAGCATGCGAAGAAATATTTCAACGTATACAGCAGAAAGCAGACCCCAGTCTCAGAGCCGAGGTTCTTGTAAGCATGCTGGAAATTTATAATGAGCAAGTGCAAGACCTGCTTCAGCCAATGGACAAAAGACCCAAGGGAGGACTGAAAATCAGGCACACTCCTCAGCTAGGCACATTTGTACAAGATCTCAGCAAGTGTCCAGTGGATTCATATGCAGCAATTCAGGCAAAATTAGATGAAGGTATTGTTTTATGATGCTTCCATCGGTTTGATGATTATAGGCTTTTACGTCAGCTAGTGACTGACTTAGTACCAAATTACAAGTGCTAATCATTTACTGACCAAGGAAAACGTAGTTATTCAATTCACTTTTCCCCATAGGCCTACAGTATGAAGAAAAACGCGCTGTCCTGCGCATGGGAGGCTCAGAGCTCGTGTGGCGCTTCCCGCAGGCACGGCCAACCGCACTGTTGGTGCTACTTTGATGAATGCCACTTCATCTCGTGCCCACACGGTCCTGCAGATATTTTTCCGCCAAGTTACTGTAGATCGTATGGTACACAAGAACAGTGCCCGTCCAACATTTAGCGCGAGCAATAGCCTTCTTTCTGCTCGTGAATCATGGCGTACGCTGAGCAGTGTGGATGCATCATGCTTGCGCTGGTAACCTTGTATGTTCAGCCGACTCGGGGGAGCCAGTTTCACAGAAGTGTTCAGAGATAAACCTCGTAGATTTAGCAGGTAGCGAAAGAGCTGGATCAACCGGTGCAACCGGAGACAGACTTAAGGAAGGATGCGCCATCAATCAAAGCCTCAGCGCCCTTGGCAACGTCATATCCGCTCTTGCAGATAAGGCTGCAGGGAAGCTGAAGCCAGGGCAGGTGATACATGGCACATCATCGAAACATCACGCGCCGCCGCGACGACTCAAAAGAAACACCACCTACATCCTACTCAGCTGCGCCTGTGTCTAAAGCACAGATGACATTTTCTGACTTAAAAAAGCAAATTTTCGTAGAAAAGGGGTGTTGCGTGTGATTGTAGGTCGTGCCATACAGGGATTCGGCGCTGACGCGCATTTTGCAAACAGCTTTGGGCGGGAACAGTAAAACTTGCATGATTGCTGCTCTCTCTCCAGCTTCTGTCAATTACGAAGAGACCCTCAGCACTCTTCGCTACGCAGGTGAAAAGACAAGCAACTCAACTGCATCCACACTGAAATAGGTGGCAAGCGCTCAGAAAAACACTTGTTCTCCTCCCCTTGAGCTGGCATATTTTCCTGCTTTTTTATGAATTTATGTAACGGCTTTAAACGCCTCAATAAAATGCAATGCAGTTGTAAGTGCAAGTCTTGCCATTTGCCGTGTTCATGATACCGTATCAAAATCTGCTTAATCCTGAAGCACAGGCAGTCGAAACCGATTCTTTTCTCATGGTCACGATGGCCTTCTGCAGCATGTGCAAACATCAAAAGAATTGACTGCTCAATGCTTACTTTCAGATAGAGTGAAACAAATAAAAAATGAGGCCGTGGTTAACGAAAATCCGCTAGAAAAGTTGATTCGCGAACTCAGAGAAGAAAATGAGCGACTCAAGAAGGTAATTTTTTTTCTGGCCATCGTTATAACGAGATAAAGAGCATCATTCACCAACACTGCTAATCATAGAAGCGTATATCAGTGGTAATTGCGCTTCCAATAGAACACAAGCATGCGTTTTGACACCATGAGGCCAATTTACAATGCGCGCCATCTGCCGGTTCACGTTTTTAGGCAATGGGCGGTGCCTTGCCTGCGCCTACTGGAGGTACAGAGCCAGACCCAGCTATGATAGACGCTATAAGGAAGCAGTATGAGGAAGAGATAGAGGCAAACAAAAGGGCTATGGAAGAGATGACAGTACGTCGTTTCTTCACAAATGCCTCCCTGAATTAGGGAGTTGCGTTCCAAGTTTTCGTAGGTCTCTGACGTGGTATTTTATGGATACGCACTGCGGAAGCAGAACATACTCACTTCAGTGAAATACAGATCATGGCTCTCCAGGTCTCTTATTATTCAGATGTCGTGGCAGCAAAAAGTGGAGGAGGAGAAAAAAAGGGCAGCAGCTACTAGGAAGCCGGAGGAGCAGGCTGAGCTGACACTCCCTACACTACAAAATCTCAACGAAGATCCATTCCTAACTGGGAAAATAATTTGCGTCATTAAGGAAGGCACGAGTACATTTGGCAAAGCCGATGGAGAGGAAGCGCCGACCTTCCGTATCGGTGGCTTGGGCGTGGTAGCAGGGCACGCTACAGTGACTTGTAAAAAAATACAGAACGACGCAGAGGATCCAGAAGACATAGTTTACAACGTCGTCCTGATGGCCACAGGGAAGACAATGGTAAATGGGACTGAACTGCAGGAAGGAGAGCAACGACAACTGCAACACAAGGATAGGATATTATTTGGGCACAACAACCTCTATGTATATGTTGACCCCCTGGATATGGATAAGACCATGCCATCGTGGGAAGAAGCAATGAAAGAAGTGAAGAAGGATCAGATGGAAGCATATGGCCAGACACTTCGCACTGAAGAGGAAGTGGAGAGAGAGAAAAAATTCCGGGAAACACTCAAAGAGCTAGAAGTTGAAAAGAAAGCTCTAGAGCAGGAGAGGCAGGCGCTGCTCAAAAGACTGGAGCAGAAGGAGCAAGAGTTACTTGCAAGCGGCGAAACGCAGGAGGTGATACAGACCAAGCTTAAAGCCCTACAAGAGGAGAAACAAGAAATCGAGCGGCAGTTGCAAAACAAGCAGGACGAACTAAGCGCACGTGAACTTAGGCTTAAAAAGGAAAAAGCAGAAGAGGAGGCGAGGAAAGAGGAGGAAAGAGCCGCTCGAATTGAGCTAGATGAAATAATGACAAGAACATCATTACTAGTAGACGAGGCAAATATGATTGCACAAGAACTAGGCGTTGGGGCTTTCTTTTCTCCGAAACTCACAATGCGCGGAGACGCTGTAGGGAGGGGCGCAAGAGCAACCCTTGGTGGTACTGTAATGCAAAGGCTAGAAATTATGATTAGAGTTGACAGAATGGATTCAGATATTACTCAGCTATGGCCATTAGATCTATTTGAAAGAAAGGTGTTCGAGATGCGAGAAATCTATGCTAATTGGTCTCCGGAGCCAGGACAGCCGTTGATTCTACCTGATAATATGGCAGATCCCTTCGCACCTGATCCCGAGTCGCACCAGGTTCGATAGCGCACTTCACCTGCGCTGCAGAATTAAAATTTTAGCATAAAGACATTTTGCCGCATGTTGGTGTTTAGCACTCGGTCGAAACAACAGGTCGCATTCTGTTTAGATTTTATTATGTCCCCTTTCCGCTGAAAGTCTGAGCATCATGCAATCGGGTTACTTGGGCTATTATTTCGTAGGTTGTGGGACAAGCGTACGTGTATCTTGAGACAATCAGAAGCCTGCTGCCAATAGAACAAGAGCCGTTCCCTATTTTCGATTCTAAGGGACAGAAGCAGGGAACTCTTGTGGTATCGATTGATATTCAAGTCGGACCACCAAGAGCTGACATCGAAGGGTAAGCATTGCAGTATTAAAATATATGGCATACTTTATTATGCTGATAACTGACATTATCTGATGGCATGCTTAAATAACGAGTTTTGTTGATTGCTATCTCCCAGTTCATGCAGTGCCAGTGTTTTCTATCACGGGAAGCGGCAGATTCATGCTTGAATAACGAGTTTTGTTCTCCCAGATCACGCAGTGCCAGTGTGATCTATCATGGAATGCAACCGTTTCACATTCATGGAATGAGCAAGGCTTATTATTTGCGCCTAGGGAGGACGAATTGGTAGCTAGGCGCCTAGAAGATATTGATGACTTCGATTCAGTTGAAGACGTTAGAGGGCGAGTGCTGACGATTACAATCACTGTGCACTCTGCAAACAATTTGCCCGAAAGGTCCTGCAGGCATCCACAAGTGAGAAAGCTACTTAATGTATCAGTACTGCAGATACTGTACACTGTCATCGGGTTGTTTGGATGAAATTGTGGTAGCGGTGGCGCTCGCAGACTGCTGCTTTGGTGGCGACAAGCTGGCATTAAGCCAATGGTCACAACCTGTTTTGGATTCCAGGTGCTCATGGTAACTGAGCACTTTTGATCCCATAACGCGTGGCTGCTTTATACGTTGCATTCTCGTACGTATGAAACACAGGTGTTGTACCGTTGGCTCGATGGAATGACAGAAGTCTCTGCAATTTCCCTTGAAGAGTCTAGTCGCGATGTCGTTTTCAATAGCTCCAGGGTGAGCAGGCTTTCTTTGAGAATTCTCATCAGTGTTCATTTGAGGAGAGACAATATACACGGCTAATAAGACTCAAACAGGGTGTACCAGACTTTAAACAGCGATCCCACTGCACGCAGTACAATTAAAATAATTTGATATGAGTAGTGCCTTTTGGGAGGGCAAAGCTGTATATATGCTCCAGCTTGACCACTGCAGTTGTCCATGTGATGCACAAAACAAAAGGACATAAGCACGCTTTACCCTTTCGACAAATACCACTGGCCATTTGCTTGTTGTTCAGGAGTTTACTCTTGATGCTAATGAGGTTGTCGTTGAGTGGCTTTCTGGCGTCCTGGTATTTGAAGTCAGTGGGAAGTTTGTGGACAAGACAGGGAAAGGCAAGGGTGAAAAAGGATTAGGGGTGCAGAAGCTCGAAGAGGAACTGAAGGAAAAGAAAGTTCTGCTGCAAAAAATCGAAGCAGCACTTAAAATGCAGGGCAATTCGCTTCAAGAATTACTACAAAAGGCCGGAATCGACCCAAAAAGCATAAGTGCGGAAGGGCCTGCAAGAGATGAAGGGGAGAAAAGGAAAGAAAGGAAGACCACGGACCAGAAAGAGGAAGAAAAAGGAAATACTGCCACGGATAGTGTGCCTTCAGTTTCTTTTGAAGCTCAGCAAAGCAATGATGCCTACCAAAAGGCCCCAGATATGCCTCTTGGGGAAATCAGCCAACACGGAGCTTCTAGCCCGACTGATGGTGGAACTGATCTGCAAAATATAGAAGGACAAAAGACTTCAGGAGAAACCGCAGAAGGCCAAGATTCAGCTGCAAATGAGGCCAAGACAGCAAGACACGACACAGTTGATGCGAGGAGTCCTGGGGATGCCGGAGGAAGTGTAGCAGAGCTCATACCAACAGCACCCACCGATCCAATGGAATCAACTGAAGAGAAATCACCTGAAGCAGCGGATTCTCCAGAGCAGCATCCACCGACAGTACAGGCAGAAGAAATGACAGCCAATGATGGAGCCCAAGAAACGGGCTAGCGCAGGAAATGATGTCATGCTGGAACATGCGTGGTGGGACAACTTCAGAGTCAAATTTGAGTTTTTTTGTTGATAGGAAGCTGCTTACCAGTCCATTGCTATGGTGAGCTCTACGGTGTTCATATTGGCAATGAAATGCTCTATGCGTTGAAGTTCGCAAGTATGCAATACTAAGCGAACTCCGTCACGCCATGAGAGGACACCAGTTTCCGTCAGGGCTTGAAAAAGTCTTGTCCTTCCATTCGGCATTTTCTGCATCCTGTCTTTAAACCATTATCGAAGAGTGAGACTGCGGGATTCTGCTGAACTTCGCAGCCGCTAAGGATCATTTACAGTCCTTATAAATGCAGGTTTGGCGCTTCACGTCATGCGTCTTTCCTACATTGGTCTCTTGACGTGTTAGTTGAAGATTTAGGGTCTGCCTGGAAGTTGTCAAGATTGCATGCTGTCTCTACACAAGAGTTTGTTTGTTTCCTGTCTTCAAGGCTTTTCCCTAGAGAAATAGCATTACAAGGAGGAATTTGGCGCAGTTCGTATTTATCCGCTTAGCATATCATTACCTCAAAGTACTGCTGCTGGTAGAGGAAGATGCATCCGTTTTACGCAAACAATGGAATTAAACACAAGCAACTGGAGTAAATGTCCCGAGTTGCTCCACTGGCTCAAACTGCAGAAGATGCAGCGAGCATCTCGCCTTCACATTCACTTTGTGCCATGCATATGTAGCTATTCGTCGCTACATTTGACATGCAAGCTAGTATTGTGCCATTGCATAAGCATCGGACTGCCAATGAAGCATTCTAAAGCTCCGTATATATATTGTTGAATACCTATGCTATAAAAGGAAAGGGGAACTGCGGGGATCAGATATGAGACAATGTTATGTGGATTCTTATTCGCGTGCTTTTGAATAAATGTTGTTCACTCAATACAGCGGTATACTTCCATTGATATAAACTGCAATGCTGTATATCAAGAGGACTCTTCAGTGCCTACTTTCTGTGTCTGAAACTCCTCGAATTTTCCTGATAATGTGGAGTCTCACACACAGCTGCAGAGCCAGTTCTGCTGCAGGGACACCAGGCCGGAAATGCCCACCCGTTTCTACCAGGGCGCGCTGCAACATTTGGCGAAAACGTAATGGCCTCCAGCAGTCTGTAGATGTCTAATAGATTTCATAAAAGTGCATGTATAATACATTTCATAAAATTCTAGAAGAGGATAATTAGACTATGGGTCCAAGCGTGATTGAATTGAGACGTTTCCGAAATTTACGTGATTTACAGCTATGCACCAAGTAGCAGCTGATAACCAACAAAACTCATTTATAAAAGAGAATAGAAGAAAACGAGGCAGGCTTCAAGTAGCAAGTGAATTGCAAGTTGCAGTCCCAACCTTATTCTCCAGCGAAGCACCGACTCACAAAAGCACAGCACTGGAGTTTAACGCGTTTCCAACAGAGGTCTTAGCTGTGGCTATTTCCCTCCTCCTCGGAGCTGCTACTCTCATTTTGAGCCATCGCAGGCGCCAAGAATTTCTGGAGCTCAAGTCGATCTACTCCCGTGAACTGCACGGATTGCCCTCTGCGTCTTGGTGGCTCCGGTGAATCTGGCTGACAAGCCTCAGCAGTAGATTGCCGTTGCAACCGATGTGCCAAGGGAGCGATCAAAAGGCTTCTACGTGGAGGCGGCGGTACCAAGCAAGACTGAGGGGCACGCATGCTTGAGCGTCTCGGAGCTGTAACAGCTGGTGGCTCTTGGCCCTGACCAGCCTGATCGGCGGTAAGGTGGGAATCTACCGCCGCGCCTTCCGGAAACCTCGACACAGCGCTAGCCCGCGAAGCAGAGAGCCGGGAGGCTGCAGCAGCTGCGGCAAGTGCCATCTCTGCGTCTGGCTCAGTAGTAGCAGCTTCGCCGACATCATCGTCCTCACCCGAAGAAGTCTCCCGTGTACTCTGTTTTCTCAAGGAAGTAGTATTGTCTTGGTGAAGCTCTGCATTCAGCTCCTTCTCATACAGGTCTGACTGCCTGTCACTTTGCCCTGCTTGACCCCCTTCCAGTAAATCTGTTATGCACTCGCTAGCTTCACTGCGGTGCAATAGCGATCTCTGTCGTTGCCTCTGTTCCTCCTGGGTAAGGCGTTCCTCTTCAGGCACCGACTGACACTGCGAATGCAGATAATCTGCCTGTTGGGTCAGTCTTTTGTCTTGGTTTCCCGAACGCTTTCCACAACAAGCGCTCTTTAGAGCATTTTTCAGCTTTGCTCCGAGCCCTCGAGGGACCTTGTGGTCTCGAGCAAATGTTCCTACACGAGTCAACACAGTAGCCCTTTGGACGAAGGATCCGCCATTTTTACTCAGCCGCTTCCGGCGAAGAGTACTGCGCCGGCTTTCACCTTTGGATTGTTTGTGAGCACAAAGGGGTCCTGCTTTTTCAAGAAGAAACAACAGGTGCTTCATATACATGAGCTGGTTGGACGCAGTGTTACTTTGCAGTAGCCTGTTTGTCCGCCAGAAAGCTTGAATCTTCAGCGCCGCCAAGTACTGAAGGATGTCAAACTCCGGTTTGACTGCAGAAGCGTCACTGAAATGACTCATCCACGAATAAACAAGCCTCGGATTCAGCTCTACCTTCTGCGGCCCCTGAGATGGGTCAGACGCTGTAGGGGTCTCTCTACGCTGAGCATGGGCTTCGCACGCAAGGCATGCTGTATTAAGCACCATATCTCTGATGTGCACACTGTTGTTGTGCACAGGAAGCGGATAAGCAGCTAAGTGAGCAAGAATTGCGTGCATCCGGCGACAGCCTAAGTCAATATAGAGGTTCTTGAAACCTATTGGAGGTTGTATTTCGTTCAACACCTGTAGCGCTACATGAATCGGCAGCCAACTGAGCTTCATTTCGCGTAAGCGCCACTTATTCAGCAGATCTTGGTGCTCCTGCGCAACCTTCCATAGTTCCTGGTTTCGCTTTGCGTCGACGTAGCCCTTCAGGACAGCGCTTGTGAATACATTCATCAGCAGGAAGAAGACCAGGGCAACAAAACTAATAACGTAGCCCATAAGGACCCACGCCAACAGTACCATATCAGTTTCATAGTAGTAGGTACGCCCTTGGAGCATAATATCATGCCAATTTTCTCCCGTGGAACACGAAAGAAGAAGCACGATTGTGTCCAAAAAGGATTCAAAGGAAAGGTGCAGTTTTGGGTCGTATGGAACGTCGTGGAATAAACATGTCCCAATTAATGTGTACACGAGGACGGTAAACCCGAAAAAGAAAAGGGCGCGACGAAGTGAAGCGAACATATTAAACAAGCTGATAGAGAGAACACGCATTCCTGGAAGATAATTGCATGCAACATAAGCAACTCGAATCATCCTGAAAGCAACGGGCCAAAGTGGCTCGGCAGGAAAGGCAGTATCCAGCGAAGTTGAAAGACCCCAAATCAAAGCTATTAAAGAGATGAATGCATTGGCCAGGTCCACAATGAAGATTGGTTTTTCAAACAAAGATCTTCCTAGCACCACGAGCCTTATACACTGCTCTAGGACGTACCCAATAACAATGGCAGCATTGAACCAAAAAATCCAAAGCTGGAACTCAGGAAAGTGCCACCTGATATCCGCCTCAGCCCATGCTCCTGCTGCTAACATTGTCACACAGGATGCTGCGGAAACTAACGCTATTGCAACGTCGACCTTCTTGTCCGTAATGATCCGAGCCATCAAGCTTCCACTTCCTAGTCCTTTACTCCTCACGGAACCGCCGTTCCGGCCTAAAATTCCTTCGATCGAGGCAGAGCTAAAAATAGCTCGTTGCATTTCATTCCAACGAAGTACTGTTGCGCTTCTGACACCTCCGGTGTATTCCAGTGTCTCCTGTTCTTGATCTAGAACATCCACAAGGATGCCCACAAACAAATTCATGACAAAGATGCTGAGCAGCGAAACTACAAGGGCGCAAAGAATAATGGTCAGACATTGGTGACGCTCTCCAAGATCTAGAAATGAAATCAGTATGCGGGGCCAGTCCTCAGCAGTAGTTAGGATAAACACACTCAAGAAACTTTCGCCGAGAGAAGTGAGGTTAGCGGTGGCCAAAGGCACGGCTGGAGGGTCACCCGCTACAGGTTGCAGCAAAAGCCGAAATCCTAAGGCAAAGAACGTGACAATCAAGATAAATATGAAGCCCAAACTAAAAATTTTGTTTCCAGCGGAAAGCATTGCTAGCGCCAACCTGTGGATGCCTGTGTTCTTTAAGAGGCGGAGGAGCCAGACACATCGAAGGACGCGAGCACACTGAGCAAATCTAAACCATACACACCGAACCATTACACCGTTTGTACCGCTGCTGCTTAATAGGAGGGAAGCAGTTAAAAAACACCAGGACATCAACTGAAGTACTGACTCGTAGCAATTAAAGCGAGAATAAAAAAACGGAGAGCTTTTTCCCATGACCCCAATGACAATTCTCATGAATATATCAACCGTGAGTGCAACTTGGGCCCCGAGTTCGATGTAGACGAATGTTCGCCATACTGTTGTGTCTTTCTTCATGCAGCAATCTGCTATGAGCTCCCCAAGCGATAGGAAGTGCAAAAGTAGCCGAATCCAGCCAATCCCACTGATTCCACAGACGTCGCGAATATGTGCCGTAAATGCACGCCAGACTGTATATACGGTCTGAAGGCAAGAGGGAAGCTGCTGGCTACTTTGGGGTTTCGCATGAGCTTCCGCGAAACGTTTTTGAAACGTAAATCCTCCACTTGAGCCTGGCTTCGCCCTTATTTCGGTGATTGTTCCAAATTCTGAGCCGTTCGATTCCTTGTTATCAAGCTGGCGTGCTTGGCCAGACGGTTGTTGGTAGAGTACTTCACAGTCTGCCCTCACCATGTGGCCCGCATACGCTATATGCAAGAATGGACTGTCTGGATCCACCGGAGTAATCCGTTCTATTACAGCAGCTGCACCTGCCCGCAGTGCAATGCGGCCTTGCTTCATTACCTCCTTGATCGCAGCCCAGAACATGGTACAAAGCTCGCCAATCGACAGCTCCTCCTCGCGCAAATCATGCATCGCTGCAAAAAACAAAAGAGCGCCAAGACGCAACCTTTGTTCTCGAGGTCTCAAACTGTGTAGAAAATTTTCGTTGGCACAACGTACACAGGGGCCATGCTCAGTGTCCACAACTCAGTGGCAGCATTGACATTAGGCCTCCTGAAGTATAAACGTTGGACAAGCAGAAGAACTTTATTTCTTTTAAGTAACAAATAGTCTCCCGCAAAAGTTTCAACTTTACATACTGGATGACGCTGCCCTCGAACCTCCATGTGGAATTGCCAGAAATACAGTATGGTCGTCTGCAGCAAACTTAACTGCTGCCTTATTTGTTATTTCCATCTGCATGAAATCGTCCAGAAATGGCAGTCCACTTGGTTCTCCTCCCTTCCGGAATGCGGTAGAAGCCTTGCTTCCGTTGGTTTCTGATGTTGAACTCGATTCTTGCGTGGTTCCTTCGGTATTTATACCTCCCGCTTCCTCAGGTCGTTTTGACAGTCCACGTTCGGTCATAACTTTGTCAAACGCTATTTCACCGATTAGCTCTCTTTTCTGCGGCTTTGACATGGCTGAAATGCAACTATTGCTGCGACTGCCGCCCTTGTCTGCCCCCAAAACCTGACTGTTAGAGTTCGCTTTAGAGGCCATGCGACTGCTTTTCCTCGCAACTGTCTTGCAAATATCCAAGACAATGGAAGTCTTACGCGCAAATTCATCCAATGCCTTAGCAGACTTTGCGTGGTCTGCGCCTGAAACGGAGTGGAAAGAGGAAGCAGTTAAGTAATCTTAAACTAACCTCAACTATTTCAACTGAACCTTAGCCTACGGTACTAGTTTAAGGATAAAGAAGTGCTACAGCGGGCTCCTCAGAAACGAGGAACGTGATGTACGGTATTAAAGGAAAACACCCCACCGGTGGTAATAGCCTTTATTAACTCGTCTCGTTCTGCAACTGTTGCCATGTTGGCTTGTGTGTAAAGTGCTTGAGCATTTTCTCCTTGGAGTGCGTCAGCCGCTGGCATCGCAATCCCTGCAATGCGACAGGTAGAGATGAACCTAGCAGCGTACTTGACGCTGAGAGCTTTCTGTGTCTGGGTAAATTGGCCAATCATAATGGCACCGTAGAGATTGAAAATCAGGCAGTTCAAAAACAAAACCGAAAAGAAAAGAAAAGTGTTGATGGCTGTCACTCGAGATGGCGCAGACAGAATTTTATCTGACAGCTTGTGGGAGTCAAAAGTAAGACTCTCCAATTCTCCGCTGTACACTTGATCTATTTCTTTGACGAAAACGTCCCAAGCCTCTCCAGTAAAAATAGTCAACAGTAGCAGAAGCGAGTTGCCGGCATTTTCAAAATTGAAGTACTTCGTTAAGTTAAGAGAAACAGTCCCTGCATGCGTAGACACGTACTTCGGATCGAAAAAGAGAAACAAGCCGAGTTGTGCCACCACAGCGCAACAATAGATAATCAGGAGGATGTAGGGTAATAACGTGTTGTGCAACGTAAGCAGTAACTCAGCCGTTAGCCTCAATGAAGAGAAAAACTTGAGCAGCTTAAAGATTCGCAAAGGTCGCACCAATGACAAGACAACGGCCACTGTCCCTAACACTCCTTCGATCTTCACAATCGAAGACCTGCACCCTACAATCTCCGAGCATAATAATAATGCAAAGAATCCATCTATCACGGCAAGAATCGCAGCTAAGATGTCCAAACAAAGGAATCCGTCCTCCATGCATCGTTTTCCGAAAGCTAGTAACAACACTATTGCTTCAAGCACAAATGCTGAACTTGAAAGGAGGTCCAATACGCTAAGCACCACACTGGTAGCATTGTCAGTGTGAGCGAACATGCAAATTATATCAAGGACAACTAGAACTAGCATTGCTACAGAAAAGAACTTGTTGGTGGCCAAACGGAAGGCATAGCCCTTAAGTTCCATGAAAAGAAAGCGAAGGCGATTTTGTATTTCTGGAAACCTTATTTCAAGCTCCCTGATGACCCGCCGGCATAGAGTCCTCCAGTGGCCACTACACATTCGCTTTATTTTCGCCAAGAAGCCGACGTCAGTTTGCGCCGTTGTATCTTCGATCTCCAACGATGATGGCGGTATATGTTCACTTATGCAGTTCTTTTTCTGGTCGAGCTCTACCATCAGATACTTAATCCAGTCTGTTCCTAACAGCTGGTAGACTCTCCATTCAGACTCTTTGAGAATAGCGGGGCGTGTGGGTGCCTCAGAATGGTGTCTGTCAAAAGCTTCCCAAAGCACTGCTATGGCCAAGTTCATTAGAAGCATGCCGCCAATGATCACCATTACTGGAAAAGCAGTGTAAATTACCAGGCCGTCGCTCCGCGAATCCCCATTAGCTTGAGTTTGCATTGTGAAAGCCCATCCTTCTAAAGTGAATCCCTGAAGCAAGGTAACTGCCGCGGCGCCTAGAGTTTGAACACCAATAACTCCGAAGCCCACTTCTTCATTTGCCTGCATCTCATCCCAAGCCCTCTCTTGAAGGCGTCTGCGCTCTTCAGGGCTGCAAGAAGAAGTGACAGAGTGAAGGAAGATATTACGGCATTGTGTGCCTTCCTTGCAAGGAGACTTACGCGTAGAGCAAAATTTAAATTGCGACTCATCGAGATCCCAGTAGAAACTGTCAGCAGAGCATGAATCGCTTGCTTGTACTTCCGGTGGTAAGGATAGCTCTGGGTAGCAGCGATACCAGCAGGTAAAGCCATAGAAGTGCAGTAGCACAATGAGTACTAATACTGAGAACGTCAGTACGAAGATGCATACTGCTGCTAAATCGTTTGCGCTGCTGCCCAACTGCCTGATTGCCGAGCGAAACGTTCGACAAATCCTCAAGAGAGACCAAGCACGCAAATTTCTCAGAACAGGCAGTACTACGAGAGAAGCTGGTGTGTATATCCACCAACCCGAGAACACTCCTATCCGGTATATTAGATCTGCCGTAACGTCTATCAAAACAAGTGAATCAAGCCATCCTGACCATGTTCGGCAGTAAGCACGCCTGCTTGACCACAGGCCCCGCGAGCATGCTCCTGTGACCACGGTGCAAATAAAACCAAGAAACAACAGGATATGACTTGTCAAGACAAGGGCCGGAGATGCAGCGTTCGTTGCGTCAAAAGCATTTCCAAGGCAATCAAATAAGACAGTAAAAGCAAGCAAAACCCTTGAGAGGCGCGCATTCCGCACTTTGTAACAGAATAGAGCAAATGAACCTCTAGCCGTCGCCAACTCGAGATTAGCTAGGGCCACTGTTGTACTGGTGGAGAGCAGAGAACTGAGTGCGCGGCTACGGCAGCTGCTGAGACGCGCTTCGGTACGCTCCGTTCCCTGAGTTACGCTACTGGCTTCATGTGAAATATCCATGTTGGCTGCTGGATTTCTTTCCCCAGCTTGGAGAGATCGCCTGCTGCTGGACTCCATAATGCAGCTTGCCCGCCGCGGGGGAGTAACACAGCTGTCTTGTAGGATATCAAAATTTTCCGTTATGCGAAAATGCTCGTGGCCCGTTATCCTCTACTCATTTTGCGCGGTGCCTGCTGTGGTCTCGTCCACTGGTCAGCGAAAAGCTTGCCACCAGGGGCTACCGCTACGTCTTACCGAGGTCATCGTTAGTCTTAATGTATTTGCTCCGCAAGAAAATAAGTTAAGAATTCTTTAAACGCCGCGTTTGGGCTGCTGTTTGCCGGCCCGTTTCCCTATCAAGAGTCCCTCAGGTGACCCTTAGGACTTTCACAGCAGGTGAGAGTGTTGATCGCGAGCCATGACAGCCATTGAGAAATGGATTCCGAAATATTGTTCTACTGTTTTCTGGAAATTAACTGGAACTGGAGACTTTTTGCTCGCTACTGAACTGCTTCTAACACTGTCAAGTACGAACCTCTTTCTTGGCGGCTCACTGAAGGGATCTTCCGCCGCTGTAACCCTCACATTTAAAAGCCCTTCTGACCAGGGTCCATTTAAACTTCAGATTTTAATACTTGCGAGCCCCAACAGCTCTAAGAATTCTGTAGTAGTTCAACTCGGATACCGAGACAACCCGGCCTACAACGGGGCTGCCCGCATGGTTCAAAACTAAAAGATGGCAGGCTTCATCTTAGATAATTCCACTGTACAGGAAAAGCATTTTTCTTAACTTAAGGCTGCCTCATTGATGTTGTTAACGGCTGCTACGGGCTGCTCACGCGTGAGAACAGAAGTGAGTTCGGGGTGTGCCGAGACAAGAACGGCGAGTGCAGTGCAAGCCCAGCTTACTGACGAAGCCCATGTTGTGTTCCTGTTAGCAAATAGAGAAGTATTTTAAGGGCTCTTCCAGGGCTGCACAGAATACGTTTTGGCAAAGGCTCTGGCATTCTGATATGGCCATGAGCCCCAAGCCCCTTGCTACCCTCAACTGTCCCCTTGCTCGTCCCCCCGTACATGAGAGTTTCTAGGCTTCAGCTTGTCACTCTTAGTGCGCCCTACTTTTTTCGTGTTAGGAGATGGGTTAAAAATTATAATTAGGTTGGAAATTGTTGTAGTAATGACTACCGATATTCACATTCGGACCGTCACACTTTAGTAGCATTTCCTCCCGATCACGAATAATCCCTTCGGTAGTCATTTCGTTCCTCCTATTTTTGTTACATACGAAATGCAGCAAACCTGTACCTCGTGTACTTGGCCAGTTCATCGTAACAAAAGAAAAGGAGCCAAGAGCAAGACGTTTTTCTAGGCATCAATACTGGGGCCCTCCAAGCCGATGCATTCTTGCAAGTATGGCTATAGCGAAGGTGGCTATAGACCACGCTGAACCTGCCGGATTAAAGAGACTTCTACTCCAACGGATTTATGCTATTCTAAAGCTACTTTGTAAGTTGATGTGACCGACAACGAAATTTCATATGTCGGAGGCTGCCTTTGGGAGCCAAACGAAGCGAAACACAGTGGCTGCTCTACATAGAAGATTGTCTCCAGCTGCAGAGATAAGCGACAGGAAAAGGTAATTTATAAATTTGTGTCTGTGAATAAAAGAAAGGGAGAGCTACGGCGAGGGGCGAAATTAACAATCGTTTAACTGAGGTGATAGCAGAAATTCAGAAGGCAGCTTTGGCGTTGGGGAAACAATGCCATAATACAGCTGCAAAAGCTTGAAATTCAAGGACGCGGTAAACAAATTTATTTTAGTTTTTAACAACTCCAGATCAGTGATATTAGGTTCCGGATTTGAGTCCTACTTCTTCATAAATGAAATATGAAATCATCGTCTAACGTAAGCGTACAAAGGACAAAAAATGGCAGTTTTACTGTAAACGAAAGATCGAAGCAGAAGAAAGAGGAAGCCCCATGGTTTAAATGTAGATTTCAGGCTTTCAAGCACTTGCTGGGTGAAGCCAGAGCAGTGTACGAATGGACTTTATGACTTCACTTTGAACTTCGCAGCAGACCCCATGACAAAGCCTTGACAGGGGTCCAAAAAGACATATAGAAAGTTACTTTCACAGTGCATTACTGGTGCTGCAGGGATTCGCATCTGAGCACTTCATTCCCGACACGGAAAATTTCTCAGGAGCTGCTGTTTCGTATGTTTCTGGCACGCCTGGGTGCGGCATTCCTCTGTTGAGGGAGCAATTCAACATTCCCTCGCAACAGGAAAGCTGCATGCAAAACAGTGCAGTGGGTGCAGACTGTTCGGTGTATGGACCGCAGTTTGAATTTGTAGCTGACACTGGCTTCAAAAGCTTTCTTGGTGCATTTCCTCGCAGATCAGTTTCCCCTAAAGCATTCTCATGAGGTCACGAGGAGGCGTATCCTCTTATGCTCTGGCATTGAAGGCTAAAAATTTGCAAAGGGAACACATTGAATGAGCAGCAAACTAAACCCACTTGCGAATAAAGCTATGTAGCAAAAATAGCTGTGAAAACTGCTCTCTGCTCACAAACTACCGGGCAAGAAGCAAAGGTCCACTGCAGGCCAGAACGAGACCAAAGTCTATGCTCGACGTAAACTCAGCTTGTCGGTGGTTGAAAAGCATGAAAAGCAAAAACCGATACAAAATGGTTCCTAGCGTGGCCCTGCCAATGTTCACTGCTGGTACGCCGATGTGAACGAGTGCTGTAGAAAAAGTCGTGCTCTGCGCACGACTAAATGCTGAAGCTGTGACCAGCGCCTTCAGTAGAAAACTTGATATGAAAAGTTTGATACACGGCTTTGAAATATAAAAGAAGTGAAATGATAGTGCCGCATTCATGCGGGCATTTTGCAGAAAGTAGTTGACTGGTCGCAGCTCTCTTTCAGATACTTGGTGTACTCATCCCAAATGATTACATGAGGGAAATGGACAGACAGACAATGCGACAAAATCGAGATTCATGCCTCCAAAAGATTAGGGAGCGTCATACAGATGCGTACACTAACTGGATGACGAGACCTCGGATGCCCGGGGCGTGCATACTGTTTGTATGGCGTATAGCCTTGGTGAATGCGTTTATACTGACTCAAATGTTTTGATAACGTGGCAACCCAATAAGAGTGCCACCTTCCAATTACATGCATTATTCAACTGCATATCGGGAAGCTGATCAGGTTGTGTCTGTGTGTCGCATAAGAAGACGGCACCTGACAAGTAGCACGAGCTCATGCAACACATACAGAGTTGTTCTTACAGACATTGTGGGCGGCCGACACGGTGAATTCTATGCCTTGTGGATACACCAAACCGGGTATGACTATACAGGGCATGCTGCCTATCAGATGGACTTGCCTGCACTGGCTATGGGTTCTCCCATAAGAGTAGGAAAATGCCATTAATTATAAACTAGACAAAAGCGTGTGCAGACAAGGCTGGAGAAAATAACAAAACTCTAAACCCTAAACCCTAAGCGGTAAACCCGAATTCCTAAACCCTTGACTGTGAAGGCTGAATCTTTGCATACCAAACCCTAAATAAATTGGAAAAAAGTGCGTAGGCATAGTTAGATAAAAGAACAAATCCTGTGGTTGAACATGCGCAGTACACTGCTTAGATTGGCCCTAAATCAAGTGACTCGTCCCACATTGTATCCCTCATGTGGGCGTAGATGCTTGTATGGTGACGTACGTCGTTATATTGCGGTGCAGTCTTGCCTGAATGAGCCGTTAGAGCGGCAGTGCTCTTGAAAGCTGGACATTCACTTGCGGACTGAAGTGTAGACCACTGGAACTTTCTGGCTTACTTCGAGCAGACATATGGGGGAATATTTGTATTCCTTGTCCCCATCTTAGCGACATTGGCCGCGTGCCTGTACACTTGTTGGAGTGTGCTTGCATCTTGCAGGAGTGGGATCTTGCGCTGCTTCCTCATTTCTGGCTCAAATCTGCCTCTCAAATAGTGTTTGCAAAATTTTTCTGGTGATAGGTTTTTGTGACTGGCTCACCAGCTCGCTCGCTGGAACCACTAAGTGGCAGCTAGTGTCCACTCTTGTCTAGGGGTTCCCAGCCACTGATGGTGCATGGTCACATTCGATCAACAGGCTCAAAAAGAGCAAGATTTATGTGAATATCTTTTGCATGAGTTCGGTGCCATTGTAAATCTTGGCTCAAGTTCGATTCGACCGCGAGTTTGGCTTCAGTAGGCAACAAGCTCTAACAGGTGACCCCCACTGCTTCTGTGGCACTGCAGTTAACGTTGAATGGTCCGTATACAGTAAGGTCCAGAAATCCCACCCCTCTGCCCTTCCAAGGGCTGAAAAACAATAATTTTGTTTTTCAAGGTCCCCTGTTGGTCTGGTAAAGATATTTTGTCTCATGATTCTGCGCTACACTGCTGCTCTCGTCGACACTTGCTGAGCCTCTGTCTCCATGACGAAGGCTACACGGGGCTTCTGCCGTGGCTTTTTACAATAATTCTAATTTTTTTGAACTTTTTGGAGTGTCTTGGAGCCAAGGTTTTGCTTGGCTGCTCGGCCTTGCAGTGTGCCCTCGCCTGTGAAAGCGTAGTCGGCTACCACAATGAACAAGCCAAAGCAAACCCCATCAGAAAAAGCTGTGACGCCTTCAAAGCGTGGTACGGGCCATAGACGCTCATCATTAGCCCTTTACATAAGGGGGGAAGAAGCCCAAGACGGAGATGAAGCACACGTGAGGCACAGTCATTACTTCAGCGTGCGGATATGCCCAGAGTACTTGATCCAGGGCGTCATACCCAGATAAATTAGGGCATTTGCTGCTCGCAAGAGTGCGCAGGCTTTGCACCACACGATACCCTTTGGCATGCAAGCTCTCCCCTTAATTATCAAGTGGAAAGCTCGTTAATGGAAATGCACTACTGAACAGGTTTTGCATACTTCGAGATGCACTTTAGGCTAATCAGCGGCTCAAGCAAAAGGACCAGGTGCAGTTGACCCCTGAAGAGCTTCGCCAGCGCATGCCACCGAAGATCTTGTATCCCCAAAATCCTCGCGCGCCACAGAATATTACTCGTTTTTCTTTTAAAGATAACCAGTTCAAGAAAGAAGGCGCAGTTGAACAAACTGTCTTTCATTTATCTATTGAGAGGTACTTGCAGCTGCTCTTTCTAAGCGTGCTCTCGGCTCTGCAATCTGCTGCATTGCTGTGAATTTTTGAAGACGTATTCCCAAAATATTATCTCCTCAAAAGTGTTGTGTGCTTCATCTATTTGCTTTGTAGTGCGCTGCTTCTCAAAGACAGCCCAGAGGCTGCAGAGCAAGAGGAACTTCTGCGACTTCGAGAGCAAGCCAGAGAGCGTCGAAAAGAGTTAGAGGCTGTTGAAGTAGCAATTGAAGATGACGGAGGTATGAATAGTCGCTATTCCAGCTTGTTAGTTATTTGCATTGGAATCCACGTTGTGCAGACTTCACTTCTCGCTTGTGCGCACTTGTTTTCGCCGTCCCGACTTTCGTTCACACCACGTTGCTAAGCTGTGCGATGCTTGCTGGGGTTCCATCCAGCTACACAAGACGAGGAAGGGCGTGTGATGCGTAATCAATTCAACAATGTGGATAGGGCCACGCAAATCAAGAGTTGCGCCACAGTGTAAGAGCTGCATAACAATTGTTTGATATCTACGCACACAGGCCTCTGCACCTAGTTTTTTCTGCATGCTGAGGTGAGGAGACACTTGTTAGATTAGAATGTCGGTTTGCGTCAACAGGGAGCAGAGCTGCTCAACGCTGCCACCGCCCAAACGGCTATGCTGTGGAACTGGTATGGGCCATCTGCTAAAGCTTTGTCAGGGCCACCTCGAGCGGTGCTTTTTTGTTGCAACATTCGTCCGTTGGCGTACGTACACTTCAGCTATGGTAATAGACGTGGTACGAGTTGATGCGGGACTTGCTGTCACACACATTTTGTGAGGTATTCAGCAAATCGCTGGATCATTTACGACGCCTACATGAAAGAAGCTGAGGCACAAAACAGAAAGGATAGCGAGGCAAAGGTGCTCACAAAAAATCACTATTCCTACCTGCCTGTGAAAAGATAGCGAGGAGCCGTATTCAGTTCCGTATTTATGGTGACTTACCGCCTACAATTATTTTGTTTCTCATTGATTGTGTACCTGCCACGTCCTGTTAGCCAGGAGAACGACAGCCTCTAAAGCCGCTCCCGCAAGATTCTGTCAGGACTCTAATGAGCTCAGACAAGTTCAGGTGGTCTCTTAAGGTGACTCGTAGCTTGTGATTCGCACCTCTCTTCGAATTTTGTTGCCTTTCATGATGAGGAAATGTGAAGTGCATTGGTGTTCAGCGACTTTTATTCGTGATTGTGGCCCTTCGGAGCCGCAGCTTAACTACTAACTGCAAAGCATTTTTCGCCAGCCTGCTGCAAGGGTTCATCAAAAATATTGTGCTTCATGATAGGGCTTGACCGCAGAGTCGATTACACTTTGACATAATGCGTCATGCGTGCGCAGGTTTTGGAACGTGTTGTAAGCTTTAACTCTCAGCAGGAGGCCTATCGGATTTTTCAGTCCACCGATGAAGAGCCGGTCGACTCACCCTTGCTCGTGACTCCGATTTGGGAGCTCCGCTTTCCGCGAGCTAGGGGAAAAGATGCTATGGTCCTTCGGTGGAATCCACACTATCACGACCTTCTAGCAGTTGGCTTCGGTTTGTCCTTTGATGCATGCTAAGCATTGTGGTGTTCAGCCATAGATTGAAGCCTTGGACGTTTAAGTTTTTCATCCCCTGCGTATTCCGCCATGTCTGCATTTTTGGCTGCTGTTGGACGTTTCTAGCAAGCTTCTACCCACCAGAATGAGTCTGCAAGTTATAAATATCACACACAGGCTCCTTTCTGAAGGCACGAAGTTTGTTGCTCTGGTTATGTAGGAAACTACGAATATGTTAAACAGGGCTGCGGCTACGTTTGCTGCTTCTCACTCAAGAATACACCCCATCCTGAATACTCCTGGAAACTTGACTCTGTAAGGCCAGTTTTCCTCCAACACGCATTTGAAGCATTTAAGTTAATAATACGGAGCCAGAGGAAGAACTTGCCCTCAAAAAATTTAGAAATGTGTTTCCAACCCCTTAAGGATTTCCGTATAAGGGCCTCAAGCCGTTTGCCAGATAAGCTGTACTGCCAGTGTGGCATTGTGCAGAAAGTGTGCAGTCTCGACTGGCATCCCCTCCAACCGTCATTGTTGTGCGTGGGCCTTTATGATGGTAACGTGGCAGTTCTCGACGCAATGTCGCCCAGCAAGCGGCCATGGCACTACTCCACAGTCAAAACAGGAAAGCACACGGATCCTGTCTGGGATGGTACGTCCCCGTTTCTGCTTCACAGCAGTATTAATGAAATATGCGGTCTATGCCAGTATATCTTGGAGGAAAGCAAAAAAGAAAGGCATACAAGTTACAGTTAGTACGAAATATTCATTGTGGCGCCGCTGGTATTGTTGACGCCCTCTTTTCAGTGCGCTGGGAGGCTGATGCTTCCACTAGTCAACTGTCTTTCTTCTCGGTTTCGGCTGATGGCTGCATCATGCGCTGGACTCTTCTGAAGAGCAAGCTAGAATCAGAAGTGGTGGGCAAGATATTCGCAACGTTGACTGAGCTACAGTCAAATAAATTCATATCTCCCGTTTCGTATTAAGGCCCTTAGCACGACTGAAGCTAGCTGACGGCTTAACGTAGACTGGGCAAAGGACTATGACATGGACTCTGATTTTTGCAGCTTGCAGGCATATACGCTGTCTTTTGCAGCTATTGACACTGAAACGCGATTCAGGAGCACTTGGGGAGGGCGAGTCATCGACAGGCAATGGATCGTCAACTCTCCTCTCTCTCGCTACCGGACTCTGCTTCGACTTCTGCCCAGCATTGCCACAGATTTTTGTTGTCGGGACCGAGGAAGGAGCCATTTTTAAGTGCTCCACCGACTACAGTGGCCAGTTTCTGAGCTTATTCAAAGGCAAGCTTTTGAAAAAATGGCGTGACACCTTGTAGTTACACCTTTACAGCATAGCGAGGTGAAGCGAAAGCCTTCAGGTGTACTGGCTGTTTTCTTGGGGGCAAAGACAACAGTATAGCAAATCGTCACATGATCTCGCAAAAAATAGTCTTTTGATTTGCTTTGTTACGCTTAGGACACAGCATGCCAGTGAATACCCTGCATTGGAGTCCTTTCAATGAACACATTTTTCTATCTGCCTCGGCCGACTGGCGAGTAATGGTGTGGGACGATCGACTGCAGCACAGTATTGTTACGCTCGATTATGGAACAGTACGTGTCTGAAGATTTCTGCGGGAAGCAGCAATAAAGGCTACTTCAATTGCACGGTATTGTCCGAGTGATTCTGTAGATGCTAGCTCGTGGCATTGAGCTCTTGGTAACGTAAAAAGCACCGCGACGTTCAGGGACGGCTCGTTTCGAATTCATTACTTGTGTACAGCCAGTGAGCGATGTGGCCTGGGCCCCGTACAGCTCAACACAATTCGCTGTGCTGACAACAAATGGCATGGTGCGACGCAACACAGAAAAATAACAGCCTCACCAGCCTCACCATACACTGCATCCCAGCAATCATGGTCTTTTCAGAGAGATTGGTTGCCTTTAGAGCTATGCATTATGATGCAGCCACATTAAGCACAGGTAGGCAGGATTTGCAGTGCAGAAGTGCGACGATGTACTGTTAAGCAGACGAACATTCAGTCTGATACACTGTGATGTTGCTAACAGTTGCATCTGCACGATCTAAGCCAACACCGAAGGCTTCCCGTCCTAACTCAAAAAGTATGTCGTCTGTAGTACCGTTATTATTCTATTGAAGCAGGCTAAACTCCTGCAGCGCTATTGGTATACCAGCTGCTGCTGAGTGGACCATCGGACCGCCCGAAGCCGCTCTTGCACAATACACAGCAACGGCAGACTTTGTGAAAGTTCCTAAAAGTCTATTGAGGGGGACGAAGGTGTCTGCAAACATTTTTGAGTGGGTTTCACGCAGGTATGCAGTGATGCAGCTAGCGCCCGGATCTGCTTTAATTCGAAGACCTTCGTTCTAGCCGTAGCCGAAACAGGGGGCACAGTGAGCATTATTAAGCTTCCCCAGAGACTCGCGAAAAAAGCGGTAAGCCAGTAGAGTTGTCTTTATCTAGTTCTGAATGTGCCTTTGAAGCTATGCACATAACGGCAAAAGTAGTGCCTATGGCAGCAACAGCTCTTCCTAAGGAATCTAGAAACTCCTGGTAATTTATTCAAGGCCGTAGCTTTAACGTAACGTAGTGGCCGTACGCAAAGCCAGCCAGTATTCACTAGCAATACACTGAAAACCAAAGGAGGGCGGATGTTTGGTGCTGGGTATCCTTCATCAGTGGTTGGCGAGTGCTGTTAGCACGCAAACTGAGGTCCCATCACAAGGTTACTGCACAGATTTGAGGGCCCAAGTGGCCGCCACAAAGGCCTTCACAGAAACTACGGCTGCACAGAACACAACACAAAAGTAGGAGAGGCACAGCAACCATTGCTTCCCATTTTTTTGATTGACTTACAGGAGAAGCCTGCCGAGGCTGACAAGCTTTCTTTTGAAGCGTGGCAAGCAGAGCGCCTGAACTCCATCTTGCTGCTAATAAGTGAAGAATTCCGCTCCGCAGTTAACCCCAGAGATAAATCTATGCGTAAACTACAACAAATTTGCCAAGGAGATAGTGCTGAAGCTCCACTTGCACCACACACTGACGACTGATTGCCGTGCGCACTCCCTGCAGCACCTTAGAATTTGTGAAAACTCAAACATTCCCCGTCAATTTATGGAAACGAGCGTGCACAGCATGATTTGAATGGTTCTGTATCCATCCTCCAATGTAGAGGTGTTTTGAAACATACTAACAACACATATGACTCTGTGCCGTATACGCTTCCAAAATGCCCACGTAGAGGTCATCGCAGCCCTCTTTGGATAGGTGCTGGCAGAAGCATAACGCCAACACGCCTTACATTTGAGCTCTCAGCTGCTTTAAAGTGCCAGGTTTTTGTATATGTGGAATGCAGCCCTTGAAATGCTTTTTTTTTTTCAAGCCACCTTGCACTTTTAGTTTTTGCATTGATCTGTTTGACACAGTTCACAACGTTTAACGTTGCACAACCGTACGAGAACCAAACAGAGCTAATATGACAACATGTCTTTAGTCGGCAAAGATTCAGATGCTGCGTTGTTATCTGGAATGACGTATTCTGAAAAGCAGACAATAGTGTAGCGACAGAATGCCTGTGTATGGACAGGGTCGATTCGCAGAACTCGGAGGCAAGGAACACACTGCTGCAACAAAACTTCATACTTAGCACGTGTGTAGTATGTTCCGCTGGTATGAAAGATCATTCCACACCTGAGATCTCCTATAATCTACGAACACGCGTTGGTGGAAGCCTTTCCGTATTGTGTTCCTCAGGATGCTCTGCCCTTTAGTGCACTGGTTGATCTTTCTTTCGGGTTTGATTATTTTTTGAAACTATTGCAATAATGTGTGCTGCTGTAGTTCTTTACCGAAGGAACACGGCCCCCCAACAGGCAGTCCGCTGCCTTAGTCAACGTGAATCCAATCCCAGCGTTGATTGCCCAATAGCCCATTCGTGGGGTTGCTACACTGTGGGAGTAGTGCTAAAAGATTTTCGTCTGGGAGCAAAAAGGGTTTACCGACGCCGTTTCAAATTTACATTCCACACATTCCTTGCTAGCCAAGGGAAGACACAGCATTTGCTAGTTGGTATCTGTTTTCGCATAGCTTTCAGGACACCAGGAGTTCACTAGAAAAAGTGTCACGAACCGGAGCTCTTGCCACAACCATACTGAACGCACTGGCCGTACGCCACTCTGTGGTGGTATCTAAACGTGAAGTGAAGTTGGTCATAGTTTTGTTAAGCAATTTGCAAGCTATTTGTCGCCAGGCTCTATTCTTCTGCTGTGGACATTAGAAAGTCACATTATGTAACCACCGAGAGCTCCCGCTGCTCTGTGCTCATCCGCAACTTATATATAGTCCTGAAGACCGGGAATTAGACGTTCTGCTCAATTAATGGAACCGGAAATGATCACTTCGTGTAGTTTTGTAGTGCGCCAGGGGTTCGTATACAACTTTGGAAAACTTGCTCATGAGTCTTAGACCGGCCTGGGAGCTGCAGCACTACGTTGACAAACGTGCAACTTCACCTGTTCAGTTGCAAAAGCCTATCGAGCACCACGGCGAGAACTACGTTCAAGTAACTGAAAGGGAGTCAAACAATCGCGAATTAAATGATGATCTTTTAGCAGCTGTCTCCATTCTGTTTTCCCCTATTCTTGTGATGGTTCATACTCTTTCCCCATAGATTTGAAAAACGCAGTGCGGGCGGCTTCAACAGCTTCTTGAACAGCAGCACTGCGTGGACGAGCTTGAGGCTTCTCCTCCTGTCTCTTGCACTCAGTTTGCCGTTTTGTGACCTCAATATTCTTCTCACGCCTAGCCTCACGCTCAAGCATCGAAGAAACAGCAGCTTTCTCGTTAGGTGCAGCGACGTAAAGTCCTTCGCACAGGACCAGCACAGTCACCCGCCCGTCAGCATCTCCTACAGCAACCATTTCGCCTTGTGGATGAACAGAAAGGCAAGTCAAAGGAGAAGTCCCAACCTTGTGCTGGAACGCGACCTCTTGCTGCTTGTAGTAATAGTCCCAAAAGCTCAAGAAGCCATCAGTGCGCGTCACCATGAACAAGCCAGGACGTGTAGGACTCCATTGACCATCTGTGAGGAATGCGAGATGGTTTGGTGTTGTGATAATCGGGGTACGCACTTCCTCCATCCATACTTTAGCTGTCCAGTCGCCAACTGACAGAAAGTATTTACCATAAAATGGATGCCGCCTAACTGCTCTTACAGTGCCGCAGTGTTGCCCTTCTTCCCAGCCAAACCATTGATTGATTTCTGGGGGTCGTTTCGGTCTTGTTTTTAGGCTAAGTACAATACCCTGCTCAGTCCCCAGAAGAAACTTCGTTGGCCCTGCCTCTAGAGACCAAGCAAGCGATATTGCTCCCAAAAGTTTTGTATTTTCGCTTTCTTCCTGTTCATTTCCTACTTGAGATGATCCTGCACTAGCTGTTGAAGTGGAATGGGGCGGTGGGGTGAGGCGGCACTCTTCAACCGGTTCCTTCAGGTTCCTGCAGTCCCACCATAAGACTCTGCCGTCAGTAGACGCTGAGACAAACTCACTGTTCGTCTTGCTTTGCGTCCAGACGACCTCATATACAGGATCGTAGTGGCTGCTGCCAGAGCAAGACACTTCAACTGGCTTCATCCCCTTACGCAGGTCCCACAAGCACACAACACCGTTGTAGCAACCCCCAATTAGCAGATCTGAAATTTTAGAGTTGAACGCCAACGAAACGACCGGGCTTGAAGTTCCTAGCTCCGCTACCGGATTGCTTGGATGGCTCGGGTCCCAAAGCAAAGCTGATGTTGGAAGCGACTCTGGCTGTCCCGGGAACTCCATCACGCCATAACCGACAGCAAGCTTCTGGGGACCTTCAGGATGCCAGGCAATGCATGTCACGGATCTTTGACCCTGTCCTAGACTGTCCTTAAGAAGGGCAATTGATTTCGCGTAGAGACGTTGCTCGCTCCCTCTCGAGGTCTCTGAGCCTTTAAAATAATCTTCAAAAAGATCAACCACGAGGTTCTGTTGTAGCACGCGGCTGCAGTCAGCTGTCAGCTGTTTAACGCTCTGTAAAAATGCAGGGTCTCTTTCTGCTCGTTTTTTCCACTTGGCTACTTCTTGCGGGTCCGTGGGATCAACTTCTTTCGGCCAACCTCCTTCTACGTGCCTCATCCCCCTGCCGCAGACACTGACATTGCCCGTGTTCACGGTGTGCTCAGATAGCTCTATTAATGTGTCGCCACAAAAATTGCGGGGGTTTTGAGGTATCAGCTGTTCCATTTGCTCCGGATTAGGGTCAATTACCCCAAGAATACGGGGCTCTGTAGGGCTGAAGGAGCAATGGCGCCCAAACTCCTGGCGGAGTTTGGAGTACGTGTAGTAGTATTCATTCATATTGAATGCAATTAAAGAAACGTGAGGAGAAGGCTTGAAGGACTGATTTTTGTGGCAAGCGGAATGATTGATTGGCGCTTCACCATAAGCGTCAAACTCAAGCAATGAGCGGCGGCTCCCGCCTAGTTAAGCTGCGCTGAAGATTACAAGGCCTTGAGGCAACTACACTAGCGAGCAAGAGATGATTGGGTTAATAAGGTATATTCGGAGCAAACCGTATCCATTGTTACTGGCCGAGATATTCAATGCTGTTTGAGGGGGTGAAGGGCCACACCGCTGGCCATAAAGACTGTCTGTGGACCTAGAAACGAATGGCCTTTAGCTTCTGCAAAACAGATTCAAATTAAAAAAGGTGAGATGCATAAAATTCAAAAAAATTTGTCCCTGTTTTCAACGTGGACGTATGAGAAGCTGCTGCGCACCAAGTCAGAGTCGCTTTTTCCGCAACTCAGGCAGAGAGCTTGGGTTAAATCATTCACGTGTCTATTCACCTCAGATATATTACATTAAATTATATGTATAACAAAAAAGAATAAAAGTACATTTCTGGCCACAGTTCAAACCGCCGTAAATGGAGGCCCCACAGGTGACCCCACTGCTGCCAAATGCGCACCTGACAAAGGGCCAGCTGGTGCAAAGAAATAAAACAGAGGGCATCTACACAGCTCAATCACAATATACACGTAACAAAAACATGCAGGAAGGCAAAAAGTCGAATGAATACATAAATGCAACAACAAATGTAATGGATTACAGCTAGTACGGCAGCCATCGACAGTTTGCAGGTAACTGTATCTGCCAAGCTAGCCTAAGCGCTGAGACAGAGACCGCTCTGCGGAATCCATAAAAATGTGGATCCATTTAATTTTTTCAGATCTCAAAGGCACTTTTAGGAGAGGAATTTGGCCCTGCTCTGCCGCAGCCCTATATTCTGTGGGCTTTTTGAGTCTTCAATGGACTAAATGCCCCAGCTCGATCCAAGCATAGCTATTCAACAGCAAGCGCGTCTTGACGTTCTCATACCTATGAAGCTGTTCCTCTATTGCAGCATCTACACACCGTGTTGCATCTTATGCAGTGAGGGTCCCTCAGAGGCTGTACGGCTAAAAACGCCTTCTGCACCGAGTATTGAGTCGTGGGCCAAGGGCTTCGACATCCTTTCTGCCAGGTGTTTTCTGCTTTCTATTTCTTTGTGCAAATTCAGAGGGAAGTATGAGACACCTGTTAGACGAAAAGAGCAAAATCCGAGGGGGCGCCTGTGAAGGCCTGAATGAATGCTTATGCGATAATTGGAGTCGTTCCATTATCTAGATGCGCTCTTACAGACAGTCGCTGAGGAGGTCGTGGAACGCGCAGCAAAATTAGTTCTTTATCCACTTTACCCCGCAATTCTGAGCGTTTTTGCAGCACATGGCACACTCAGGTACAGCTTGAGCTGGAATATCTACTCAATATTGCAGAGAATGCCCCTACAAAGAAGTTCATGGGAATCAATTTTAGCACAGAAGAGCTGATTTTAGCAATCGCGGTACAATTGTGGCCCAAGTGGAGCTGGTGTGGAGCGCTGCTATGTTTTTGTTGGCGCTGAGCTTCCTGCTATCAAGTCTGTTTCATTCGCGTCTCCTCCCCTTTCCCTAGAAATATATAATAAATGTGGCTGTAATGAAAGCTAGATCTAAATATTAGCTTCATTTTCACGAGAGCCGGGTGCAAATTCGAGTGCCACGATCTGAAGGGGAGCTGAGACGAGGTGAAACGAGAGCCCCGGACCACGGTGAACGGACACCGTAGTACACTTTGCGTGCTTCCAAGCAAAACAAATTCGAGGGTTTAGGTTTGCAGTTTTGTACCACCCACTGCTCGAAACTGCAGTGGTGAGAAGTTTCGGTGTTCACTGTAACAGTGATAGCGCAACGAAAATCTTTCCGCACAAGACGACGCTCGTATTTAACCAATCGTAAATACTTATGCCTGAGTACCTTAAGAAGAGGATTCACTCTTGAAAGAGCCAAGTCCAAACATCAGTTGGCACGCAGAGGCTCTCTGCAACCCCTGGAACATGAATAATCCATTGCAAAAACTCTGAGGCCACCAGTGCAAAGGAACATCAATTGTGCGGATTTAGTACAGCAATCGTACGCACATAATATGCAATTCATCTGATCTCTAGCATCATCTGCTGGCTGGCTGGTATGAATCTGCTCGTTCAGAGTGTAGCTTATTCTAATACCTAGTACATTTCATGGTGGCGCTAATGCAGAGGACATGACGTACCGTTAAACCACAAAAGCTTGTTCGAGTCTGCGGTGTGAAAGCGCCTGCGGAATGACAACGAGAGGTGAAGGACATTTTCTTTGAAAAGCCTGCTCTATTGATTCTAACAAGGGAATTTCTTTATTTGCGAGTACTTGAGTTATTCGGCAGACGGCTTTCAGCATCACTTTCTATCTGGTTGGCTGTATCTGCAAACGTGACTGGTCTTTCCGATGAATAGCGACAGGATTCCGCTTTAACACTTCTGGCTGCCCTACGTTTAAGCGCAAAATGATTCAAACATTCAGTGACCAGGTCTCGCAGTGCATTTACCTTATTGCTGCCTCCGCCCACTCTGACAGAATTTCATGAGCCATCCTGTTGAACGTCGCACAGTGTTGTTGGGTGTTACCTACTTAGCAGTGGCTTTGGAGCTGCCGCTACTGCCCCTAATGCTGCTTCTGCTGCTGCCTTGGTTTGTCCAGCAGTTAGTGTGACTGGCTTCACTCACTCCTTCACGGCATCTTCGGAGTGTCTTTCAAGTATAACCCTGAGAAGGCAAGAAAACATAAGCGTGAATGGTTACTTTGATACCGCAGACCCTGAAACTAGCCAAATTCTCAATTTACAAGTAAAGTGTCAGGTGATAAACACTAAAATTAAAAAGTTGTCGGTTTACATGACCCACTTTGCTTTAAACTCTTCAGAGTTCCAGTCATATGAAGCAACGCCAGATTTCAGGAAACACATGAAGAGTGAGCGCATTATGTCAATTATGTCTTCTTTCACGATGTAGCTGCACGGAAACAGCACTTATTGCTAAAGTGGTTAGCGTGTTATGCCCTCAGGCAAAACATTGGTGTACTTTTGTCCCAAACAGTAAGGGAAGACTCCGCCAAGGCCTGACTGACCCTTTGTTACCTCTGTCGTAGATGTGAAACAGCACTGCAAGCAAAACAAAAAAAGAACATCAGAGCAAAATAGAAAGGAACAGAGAGTCTTGTAAAAGGAAAAATAAAGTGCACGCTGTGGTGAGCGTGAGCTGTATAAGATGATCGAGAGAGGTCCTTGAAACCCTTGCTGTTCAAACCCCACTCCCGAAACTGTGAGCCCTGATAATCTGCAGGCTGCAATGGTCTTACAAGTCAACCTCTGATGAGGCGTGCCTGCAGTACAGCGAACACGACGCGATAACAAAAATCTCCATGCTCACTCTAAGGGGCTTGTGAACATCCCCTTATCGGTGGACCCTTAACCCAAACCCAGTGAGTTTGACTTAACCCAGAACCCTTCAGTCTTTACCACTTCATTTTTAGCTCTGAGCCCGAAAACAAAAAATGAAAGCCCGTAAATACTACTGCGGAAGTGTCTAACATCAACATTGAAGAATAACAAGCGGTAAAACATTAAAACATATGCCTGACCTCTTGTCCATATGCTGAGGAGGCGGACAAACTCCTCGAAACCGATCTCTATTCCTCTGTCTTGTGTCCTGTGCTGCCAAAAAAGACGAACGAATCTGTCGGCAAAGACAAAACTGCATGCGTTTGAAAGATTGAATAGGCCCAAAAGGCTCACAGCACTTAGTCCACCTTCTAGGGGCTTGCGCTCCCCCGCCTGTAGGCGGAACCCTGTTGCGGCATAAACACGAAATAAAAATTAGTAGATCTGTTATACGAGGAGAACCAAAGAATTTACAAAAATCGTGCAGTCAGCCACATGTGTTTGGGCCCAGTTCAGCAGCTATTACCACTGTACAGAGCTTGAACTTCCTCCACAGAAACTGAAATCCGTAGCACATGGAAGCAGCAAAAGCATACAGAGCAAGAGAACTACTTTTTTGATGGAATAATTGCTAGCTACACCTTTGTTTAAAAGAAATGGACGAAGCGGAGGACTCTATTCGCTGCTTTGCTGCAGATTTTGTGCCGCATCTGTGACTGCATTGTAATTCTAACCCAAAAATGCACACAGCGTAATCAGGGCGTGCCGTTGTTCATTTGCCTGTTGTTTCTCATTCTGTTCATTCTGTGTCTCTTACAGTGAGTCTGAAGAGCTAGGGACCTCAGCTCAGTCGTTGAAAATTTCAGTTTCTTCACGTCTACCCGCCCCCTCATCATCTGCGGAAATGTCGCTTCCCTCATTTTGGCAGGACTCACAGAAAAACTGAAAGAAAGGCGCACAAAAAGGCTCACTATTGCTGATATACTGCTTCTTATCGCTGCCTGATGCGAGCCGCCAAGTAGTTCGAACATTCTGTTTCAGTCAACGGTGCGTGAAAAGGTACAGCCATGTATTAGCTGGCAGGTAACAAAGAGTAATTTAAAAGCAAAAGGGCTGTTTCATTTACGGTATTGAGAAACATGTTTAATATCTCCTTAATTTTCACACAAAAATAAGGGCTAACTTGTTTGTGGCTCACGGCCTAAAGTCGGTAATTGAGGGATTCAGAATGACGAACAGCAAAGCGCCGGAGTACTGTTCGCTGTAAATGACAACAACGCTATTATCTTTGAGTAAACTTCTACAGTCAAAATGCAATGTTGCTTTCTGCTTTTCTGCCGTGTCATTGTTGTTGTTCTTTGTATGCGCGTACGTTGCCTTCTGTTAGTGTAAATATGGAGAGAGAATCTGCAATGTTCCACACTCACTCACCGCCTGGTTTTTGGCCTCCGGTATATCTAAATATTTCAGATTATATATTACAGGTGATGAAATTAATTTATTCTAATTCAGGCTTGTGTGTGTGGAGACTGACGAGACTTGAGACGACTGGTGCCCAGGTGACCGTGGGGCTCTTAGCGCATGCGAGTTGCCCAATCCATCTAATGAATCGAGAAAGAAATGCATATTTGTTTTGGTTGAATTTATTTCGTTTGCTTTTTAGGGTCCTTTTTTCTGTTATTTCACTGAGCGTCCTAACCCTGACCGTTTGCGGCTACAAGAGGTGCACCGAGAAACTCTTCCCTGTCCCTCGTAGATCTTTACAAAGCCACCTAAGTTGGCGTTTACATACAACTTAACTACAATTCGTGCAACTAACACCTTGGGATTTGCAACAAAGCTTTGAGTTTCAAGAGCCCCCAAGCCCGAACTCAGGCACAGAGCCTCATACTACAACTATATCTTACACTAGCTCGGGAAAGTGGACGCTAAGGGCATCACTACTTGGCCTTCTATGCGAGTATGTGATTGAATATAAACCTATGGCTGTTTAAATAGTTTTACATAGAACGTGTTGTACTGGAGAAGTCGAATAAGTTTAGGGTTAGTGTTTGCAAGCTTCGAATGTACAGTTCAGGGTTCAAGAGTAGGTTTTGCATAGGGGGATGCGACTGTGGCTGCAGATAACGCCAGTTTCCTGGATGCAAACTCTGTGGAAAAGACAAATGACCAATTCTAATGCGAGTTCCAAGTGATCAGCGTACTCATGGAAGGAAATTACAGAATCTGAATTCACACATCGACTTCAAACCCTGAAGCATCGCTTCATGGGCTAAAAGAAGCAAGGTCAGTACCAGATCCGCCCTCGCGCATTTGCATTTGCTTGCACTACAGGTCTGTCTGTCTTCAAATAATATTCAATTTGCAATACTCACCAATGCTTAACTTTCCCTCGCTCTTTTCACTCTTTTTCACCGTTTTTCAGAACGTTCTGCCGATGAGTACATGTCACAGTTGGCTGATCTTGCGTCCTGGCTGCAGCTGCTGATAGTGTGCCACTGTTGCTGCTGCTGTTGCTGCTGCTGTAGCTGCTGCGTTTCCTTAGGCAGTGATTAGAGCGTATGCGCTGCCCCTAAAATGGTTGCAAGCTCCAGCGTCAGCGGCAGGGACGGAGCCGGAAAACATTTATCAGGGGAGAACAGAATAGAGACAAATAAATCAGAATTAAAGAAAGTGGAGACAAATAAAGCAGAAACACATGACAGCACTTGGCTTCTATGGGAAGCCAGTGTGCTGGCGACCGCGTTAGATGAACACCGGCAAACCCGCATCAGAAGGTATTGTTTCCAAGCTAATATTTGTTGTATTCCTCGAAGAATTAACGAAAAATATTAATAACAAGTGTAAAAAACCTGCAGAATGGTTGTAGAAAACGCGTTTCAAGCCTGAATTTCAATAAAGAGAAACAGAGAAGGCTATTGAACAACACGGCAAGGCACGCAGATGAAAAAATGAAATCTTTGAAGTGCTGAATCCGTTTGAAAGGCCCGTGAAAGATTCAAAGGCAGAAATTCTTGTTTGTAGCACTACGAAATAACTAGATTACTAAATTAGTGGCAGGCATTGGCAAGTTTAGGCGAGATGGAATTCAAGTGGCAGCAGTACGCGTCAAGATTAGGCTTAATGCTAAATAAATTCCGACAGAAATAAACCAAAATAATCAGGCTCCAACAAATGCATGCGATCTGTTCCAGGGAATTCCCCGAATTCGGCCCCTGGGCCTTTGCCTCCTCTCCCGATGACACAAAGCAGCAACAAGCCGACTTGCGCCTCTTTATCAACATGTGTCTTTACTTGCTGAAGTTGCTGGGCTGTCCCATACCTCCACTAGACCCAGAAGACCTTCAAGCTGCATGCAAAGCAATAGGTAAACAGCCCTGCAAACCCCAGGGGCCCCTGATAACCCTTCTGTGGGACTCTAGGGGGCCCCTTGCTACCTAGCTGTGCCTGTAAGGGGTGGCAGGGACCTGCTGGAGGCCCCCAAGGAGTTTCCAAGCAGCACAAAGGCAGTGGGAAATCGGAGAATGTTCATAAGGTCTAAATATTCCAGCAAAGAGTATAGAGAGGGCCAGTTGGACCCTTGGGGGCCCCTAGAGTGTTCCTGGGGCCCCCGTACGCGCTATGCTATAGCCACTAGCAGCAAAGGAACTCCTCCTTCTTCGTCTTCACAACATTCTGTGAAGCAAAAGATTTGCAGTTTGTGAGTTATTGCTTCTCAGAAGTGTCTCTTGTAAAGCTGGAGGCCCCCATGGCGTTGTCTGCAAATGAGATTTTCAGGGTGAGGCTCAGCATAGAAAACAAAACCCTGAATTAGGCCCTGAGGACTCAGCCGTGTACCCTAAACCCTAATTTCAGAACATAACTTCCAAAGTCTCGATTATATCTTCTTTGGATTTGTCAGTGGGTGGCATTCAGGCCCAGGGAGGACAGGCAAGCCTGCTGCTATACTGGCTGCTGCAGAAGGTGGGCAGGCTGCGCAGCAGAAGCAGCAGCAGCAGCAGCAGCAGCAGCGCAGTGAAAGGATAGGGTTTGGGGTGTCGGTACAGGCCCTGCGACGGGGCCCTGCGGAGGGGCCTAATAAAGCGATTAGAGTTGACATAAAATGAAATTTTATTTGCTGCTTTTTGCTGCTGCTTTTGGGGTGGCGGCAGCGCAGCTCGCAAAGCGCTGCCGCCTTTCTTTCTCCCCTTCCGTCTGCTTCACAGCTCGCGCGTCAGCAGCAGCAGAGGCAGCAAGTGCAGCAACGCCAGCAGCAGCAGCCCCAGCAGCAGCAGCGGCAGCAGCAGCAGCTACTACGGAACAAGCCGCAGCAGCTCCACAGCAAACTCCGGTACGCCTACACTACATTGTGAAGACCTTTCCTTGTCCCCGGATGCAAATTAAAAGGTAACAGCAAAATATGTTTTTCGATGATTGCTGCTGTTGAAATTTGCAAAAAAGAACAAAAGAAAGGGCCAATGGCTCTTCATTATCAAATAAATGCAACTTTCTGCATTTCTGTTTTTTTCCAGGGAAAGGACACAAAGGATGCAGAGGGCAGCAGTGCAGCAGGCAGCGCTGCACCGGACGAATTTGATGAAGTACAACTCACCATCTAGGGTTTAGGGTTTAGGGTTTAGGGTTTAGGGTTTAGGGTTTGCCCTCGCCACTGCTAAGACCTTAGTAAGGACTTCATCCCTTAAAATGGAATTGAGCTGCTGGGCTGCAGGTCAGCGAAGAGGACCTGCAGAGGGCGCAAGAAGCCCTCTGGGCTTCCGCTGCTGCTGCTGCTGTGAGGGGGCACCCCAGCAGCACGGGGGGCCCCCCACTAGGCCTGATATGGCGGCAGCAGCAGCGGAGCCTGCAAGCTAAACAGGCAGAGCTGCAGGGTTTGCGGCGAAGATTGGAAACCCTTTTGCCCCGGCTAGTTGAAGAAGCAGAGGCCCTTTTGGGGGCCCTCAGGCAGAGGGAAGCTGCAGCCTGCAGGGCGTTTCCAGACCTGGTGAGGTGTACGTACACCCCGGCGCTGCATGCGCTCTCACGTCTGCAGCACTGCACGCGTGCGCGGGTGTACGTACACCCTATCATGGGTGTACATACACCTCAACGTTTCGCGAGTTCCCTGTTATGCATGGATCTAAATGCAGGGTGACACATGTGTTCTTAGGTGTACGTACACCTCATCCACAGTAGGCATAATAAAATACAATTAAAATATAAAATACAATTCAAAATAGAGAATGTAGGGTCCCTCTGCAGTGTGGGTTCTGGCTGGGCTTGATGTGTGTGCGCAGTTCCCCCAGCTGCAAATGGCGCTGCAGCAGCAAGCAGCAGCAGCAGAGAAGCAGCAGCAGCTGCAGGCTGAGCTGCAGTCCCTCAAACTCGTTCTGCAGCAGAACGAGGAGAAAGTCAAGGAAGCCACAGAGGCACTTGAGGAAGCCACCAACCTTAGGGTCACTTCCAGACCCAAAGCCTCGCTTGCCAACACTATTGCAGCTCTGAAGGCGAGCAAAAACCCTAAATCTTAAACCCTAAACCCTAAACCCTAAACGCTAAACCCTGAACCCTAAGAGCGAACTTGCTAGCTGCTGCGAGCTGTTTGCTGGCAGGAAAAGAGTGAGGGTTTTTTCCCTTCTCCCCTTTCTTGCATGGCTTAAAGGCGCAGGCTGCTCTGCTATTGCTGCTGCTGCCACTGCTGCTGCTGCTGCCGCTGCTGCTGCTGCTGTGTGCAGGCTGAGCTGAAGCAGCTAGACGTTCGCGCTGCAATACTGAGGCATGCGGCGATGCATGTGAGTTTCAGGAGTTGCATGCAGCGTTTTGGGGCTTTTTAAAAGTGCTGACAGTTCCTCTCAGAGCCCCAGCAAGAATACATTGTTAGGCCGATCTTTGGGCGCAGCTGCAGCAGCTAAACTAACTAATTGAGAAGTGAAATAAAGAAAAGCGAGAAAATAATGAGCTCGCACGCATGCAAGGCTGAAGTGTACAGACACCTGGGCGCTGCGCAGTCATAAAGAAACACTTGCGCATACGGCAGCTTCTTGCATGCGCATAAATGCAACTAAATTGGCGTTCATAAATAAATATTTAGCATAAATATAAATATATAGATACAAATATAAACGCATGCAGTCCCAAATTTTTCCTGTTTGTGCCGCCCCTAAACAGGCTCCGCCAGACCCCACTGCGGAGGCTGCAGAGGAAGTCGAAGAAATACCAGTTCTAGACTGAGACACAAACTCCAGCAGCAGCAGCAACAACAACAGCAGCAGCAACAGCAGCAGTACAAGCAGCAAGTGCAGCAGCAGGCGTCCTCGTCTCAAGCGGAGTACTGCAAATGCCCTGCTCAAAGGAGGCCTCAGGCGTATTCTGTGGCTATCCCCCAATTTAGGGTTTAGAGTTTGGGAAATCGAGCTGAGCTGATATTTCCCGGAGAGCCCATAGGAACTTATTGGAAACCATAAGGCTTCTTTTGAACACTTTGTAAACCCTGAAGCCTAAACCCTAAACCCCAAACCCTGATTCATAAACAACGCCACCGAGCAAGGGCCTGCAGCAATGACTGCGGGTAGCTGTGCTGAAGGGCACTAATGGGCCTGCCGGCCTCCCTGCTGCTGTCGCTGCTGCTGCTGCTGCTCTGTTGCTGTTGCTGCTGTTGCTGCTTTTGCTGCTGAGGCGCCTGCCGCTTTTGCTGCACCTGTTTTTAAATCCCCAATTGTGAATTGCACGCTAAGGCCAGAAGCCTCTTCGGGTACTTCCTGGCTGGCCCGGCCACTGGCCCGGCCACAAATACGACCTAAACCCTAAACCCTAAACCCTAAACCCTGAGCTTTGTGAGGCAATCAGGACACGAAAATGAACGCGACGAATTAATAAACGTGGAGTCACAGAGGTGCAGCTGTACTTGCAAACAAACTGCACATACAAATATATTCTTCTCAGTACAGGTATTGAGGTATACATTTATAGATGAGTTTATACATATATATATATTTGTAATATTCATAAGCCTCTATATATATATATATACTATATGCGTAAGAGTGTGCGTGCATTAACATTTTACAGACTCTCTGCAGAACCCCAAACACAGACCTGAGTTGCATTCCGAAGAAACTGTAAACCCTAAGCCGTGACGCAAACCCTAAACCCTAATAATTAAATCCTAAACCCTAGTTTGTGAGCCCCGAACCCTAATTTCCAAACCCTAAAACCTAACCGCCTTCTGGTGCTTCCGTGCGGGTAACGTGCACAGAACACTAGAGCTTTTGCAGATTTCCGTTTGGCTCGTTTTGAAGCACTTCAGACCCAGAGAGTTTTCAATTTAGATAAAGAAACAGAAAAAATGAATTAAAAACTGTTTTGCCTTCTCCATGTCTTCACAAAAGACACTCCATGTGTCTTGCTTGCGGAGCTAGGCGAGAACAAGAGTTGCGAATCTCGTTGACTCCAGGCCCCGAGAACCAAACCCTAAACCACAAACCCTAAAGCCTAAACCGCAGGCAGCCACGAGAAACAAGCCCTGCCCTCTTGCCCGTTGTGCCTGTGAGTTTCAAAGCACGAAACCAGCAGCAAACGCCGACGCAGCAAATCACCGAAAACAGATGCAAGCAGCAGCAAGAAGCAGCAAAACCCTGCAAATGAAGCCTTGAACTTGGCGAGAAATGAGGGGGGAAGGGTTTGAGACAAACCCTAAACCCTAAACCCTAGCTAGCAAGACGAGAGGAAGATGCTCGGGCTGCCACTGGGAACCCAGCCCCCTCTACAGCAGCCCCAGCAGCCCACGCCTTGCCTATCCTTCTTTAAAAACGACTTGCAGGTTTAGAAAGGTATTTAAATTGATAAATGCATTTATTTTTATTTCAATTCATTCCATTCTTCGGGCCCTGTGGCTTGCCCGCCGCGAGTTCTGCCCGTAGCCGTTGCCCGGCTTCAGCAGCGCCGCGTGTAGACCGTCCTTCCCACTGCAGAGTATGAGCCCCAAACCCTAAACCCTAAACCCTAAACCCTAGAAGGGCCCCGAGGGCCCCTTGCCGACCGCAGCGGGGCTCCCAGGAAGCACTGCTAACCCCCAGGATTTCCCCCTTGCCTTCTCTTGCTTCTCCCTAAGCTAGGGTTTAGGGTTTGGGCCCGTCCCGCGCCTTCCGTTGCGCTGCGTCAAATGGGTGGGCTCGGGCTGCTGCCCCTCCTGCTGTTGTGGGGCACCACAGCAGCAGCAGCAGCAGCAGCAGCAAGAGCAACGTACACCGAAACCAATGTGTACGACATGCTGGGCCCCAGCTGGGTCTCCAAGGCCGAGGCCCCGCTGCTTGTGGGGCCCCCCTCTGCTGCTGCTTCTTATGTGGGCCCCTATTCTTTCTACACCGAAAGTGGGGAGGCCCCCGGGGGGCCCCTCACCTCCACGGCGTTGGACCCCGCGAGTTCCAACGCCTCCTCTGCTGCTGCTGCTGCTGCTTCTGCTGCTCCCAAGCGGCAGCTGAACCGCACCTTGCTGCTGCAGATCTGTGTCTTGGTTGCCTTCGGCTCCTTAATGTTCTTAGTGGGTGCAAACTCGGGAAGGAGGGGCCTCCGAGAGGGTTTATTGAAGGGCGGGGCCCCTGCGGGGGCCCCCGGGGGCCCCTGGGGGGCACCCGGGGCTCCCGAGGGCACCGGGGCCCCGGGGGCCCCCCAGGGGGCCCTGGGGGCCCCCGAACTCGCGGGGACCCCCAAAGAAGACCCGCAGACTCTGCAGGCCCTCGCTGTTGCAGAACAATATGACCAAACAAGTCTTTGCAAATTAATAACTGCAGCAGAACAGCTGCTGCTGTTCCTGCAGCCCGTGGGTCTGGAGGCGGAAGCAGCACAGCTGCTGCGGCAGGCGCAGGCGACGGAGGCGGACCTGCAGCTGCTGCTGGAGACGAGCCCGGAGCAGCAGCAGCAGCAGCAGCAGCAGGTGGCTGCTGCTGCGCGGCGGCTGCTGAAGGACAACTCCGCAGAAATGGGAGAACTTGCTGCTGCTGTCGAAGCCAGCGTGAGGAAAGTAACAGCAGAAAAGTGCATGCAGGTTTTTGGTTATGAAAAGTTTTTGAGAGAAAGTTATGAAGCAGCTTTGGTGGCTCATGGAAACGAGGGTTTAGGGTTTGGGTCGCTGCAGCAGCACCTGCTGAGCTGCTCAGCAGCAGCAACGCAGCAGAGCCTGCTGCTGCAGCAGGAGCGCGCGGCGCTGCAGCAGCGCAGGCAGCAGGTGCCCAAGAGCCTCAGCGAGGCTGCTGCTGCGCTGAACACCGCTGCAGCAGCAGCAGCAAGAGTGCAACTTGCTGCAGCAAGAGCAGCAGAGCTGCTTGAAAGTGGCATGCAAGGCCTCGACTTGTTGACAAGTAAATACCTGGAAGAAGTGCGGCAGCTGAAGGGGCAGCTGGAGTGCATGCGCAAGCGGGTGCAGCAGGCCGCAGCAGCAACAGCAGCAGCAGCAGCAGCAGCAGGAGCCGCAGCGCCGGCGGCGCAGCCCGGCGACGCTTCGGCCGCGGCCGCGCACGGCGCCGAGCACCCCCCGCAGCAGCAGCAGCAGCGGCAGCAGCAGCAGCAGCAGCGGGGGCAGCGCAGGCGGCAGTCGCTGCTGCATGCGCGGCTGGAAGCAGCAGCAGAGAAGCTCGAGCTGCTGCGGGACCTCATCTTGGCCGTCAAAAACCCTTATAGTCCCTCCCCCATGAGAGAAACCCTCAAAGAAGTTCACGAGACAAGAGGAGCTCTTCAGCGCGAAGTCCACGAGCTCAACGAGACCCTGGACTCCTTCATCGAGCTGCAGGACTCCAGCGACGTCTGAGCAGCAGCAGCAGCAGCAGCAGCAGCAGCAGCAGCGGCGGCGGCGGCGGCGGCGGACCGCGAGGCGTTCCTCAGGACCAGGAGCAGCAAATTCAAAGAAGTAAATTTCTACTAATATAAGATAATATATAGCAGCTGGAGCAGCAACAGCTGCTGCTAGTAAGGCGTTCCAGATGGCAGCAGCAGCAGCAGCAGCATCAGTAGCAACGGCGTCGGCAGCAACTGCAGCAGCAATTCCGCAGCAACGGCAGAAGAACACCTGGCAGCAGATGCAGCAGCAGGCAGCATTTTTATGCAACTGCAGTTGACACTGAAAGAAGGAGCAGCAGCAGCAGCAGCAGCTCCGGCAGCCCTTGTGTGCAGACCAGTGGCTGAGTCCACTGCAGCAGCAGCAGCAGCAGCAGAAGCTGCTGCTAACCGAGCAGGCGCCGCCGCCTTAGAAGCAGCAGCAGCAACGGCTTATCCCTCCCTAGATGTAAGCGCCTCAGCCCCGCGCGCGCAGCAGCAGCAGCGGCGGCAGTAGCAGCAGCACAAACGACAGCAGCAGGACTAGCAGCAGCAGCAGCAGCAGCAGCAAGATGAGCGAGGACCTCTACTGGGACGAGGGCAGCAACCGCTACTACAAACTAGACCCTGAAAAAGATGAATTCTATTCAGATGATGAGACAAGAGCTGCTGATGCTGCAGCAGCAGAAGAAGCAAAGCTGCTGGAGGAGCAGCAGCAGCAAGAAGCTGCTGCTGCAGCTGGCGCTGCAGCAGCGGACGACGTGAAGGCCACTGCCGAGCAGCAGCAGCAGGAAGCTGCTGCAGCTGCGGACACTCCTGCCGCAGCAAATGACCACGCAGCAGAACAACCAAACGCAGCAGCAGCAGCAGCAGCAGCAGCAGCTGATGAACAAGCTAAACTAGATGAAGCAGCAGAAAAAGCAGCAGCAGCTGCAGCAGCAAAAGCAGCAGCAGCTGCAGCAGAAGAAGCTGCAGCAGCAGAAGCTGAAGCAGCAGCAAGAGAAGAAGAGAATGAGAAAGCAGCGGCAGAAAAGGCTGCGGCGGAGGCAGCAGCAGCAGCAGCAGCAGATCAGTTGTCTGCTCAGGAATCAGCTGCTGCTGCTGAGGCAGCAGCAGCAGCAGCAGCAGCATCCGAAGACACAGAAGCTCAGCCAGCAGAGCAAAAGCAGCAGCAGCTGCAGCAGAAGAAGCTGCAGCAGCAGAAGCTGAAGCAGCAGCAAGAGAAGAAGAGAATGAGAAAGCAGCGGCAGAAAAGGCTGCGGCGGAGGCAGCAGCAGCAGCAGCAGCAGATCAGTTGTCTGCTCAGGAATCAGCTGCTGCTGCTGAGGCAGCAGCAGCAGCAGCAGCAGCATCCGAAGACACAGAAGCTCAGCCAGCAGCAGCAGCACCAGCTCCGGCAGCAAAGGCACCTTCTTTCCGCATAACCGCAGCAGCAACAGACTCTGACTCACCAGCAGCAGCACCAGCTGCAGCAGAGAGCCCACCGAAGGGCGCAGCAGCAACAGAAGGAGCAGCAGCAGCACCAGCAGCAGCAGCAGCAGGCAGAAGTTTGCTGGGGTCCCACGACGGCATTGGCAGCAGCCGCTTGCTGGCAGCAGGAGCAGAAGCAGCAAGGGTTGCTCATCTGGAGCTGAATAAGAAGGTTCGATATTGCTGCTGCTGCTGCTGCTGCTTCTGTTGCTGCTGCGGTCGCTGCTGCTGCTGCTGCTGCTCCTTCTTGATGTGTGCGCCTCCTGAGAGTCTTGCTGCTGCTGCCACTGGGGTGCCACCACTTGTGCTGCTGTGGCATCGCCGTTGCCGCTGCTGCTACTGCTACTGCTGCTGCTGCTGCTGCCGCTACTGCTGCTGCTGCTACTGCTGCTGCTGCTGCTGCAGCTGGAGGAGGCCGAAGCCGAAATTGCGCGACTGAGAGCAGCAGAACTGTCTAGAGACCGCGGCCTAGAAGAGACATCTGAAATGGAGAGTCTTAGAAGAGTGCGCCTGTGCTGCTGCTGCTGCTGCTGCTGCTGCTGCATGTGGCTCTACTGCTGCATGTGGTTCTGCTGCTCCTGCTGCTGCTGCAGACTCCTTCACTGCTGCTGTTACGTAGCGGGTGCTGCTGCTGACGGCCCTGCTGCTGCAGCCTTGCAGTTGCCGCTTTTTCCTCCGCTGTTGCTGCTGCTGCTGCTGCACGTTGTATTCTGTTGGCAGCAGCAGCAACTGCTGCTGCTGCTGCTTCTGTGTGTGGGGTTTAGGAACGAGATGAGCTCGAAGTCCAGCTGCAAAGGCTCAGGGATGAGGCCGCAGAACTAGAGGTAAGAAAACCCTAAACCCTAAACCCTAAACCCTAAACCCTCGCTACTAGACGGGGCGGGGCTTCGTGGCGCAGCTACACCGGGGGGACAGGCGCAGCAGTAGCAGCAGCCGCTGCTGCTGCTGCCGTCGAACTGCTACTGCCGTTGCTGCTACTGCAACAGCTGCTGCTGCTGCTGCTGCTCCAGCTGCAACTGCTGCAACTACTGCGGCTGCTGCTGCTGCTGCTGCTGCTGCATTTTCGCTTCTGCGGCCACGTTGCTGCTGCTACGCTGCTGCGGCTACTGCTGAAGCTGGTGTAACTGTAGCTGCTGCTGTGTTGCTGTTGCTGCTGCTGCTGCTGCTGCAGGAAGCAATAGAAGCTGCTGCTGTGGAAAAGGAGTTGGCGCTGGAAAGCCTCGAGAAGGAAAAGGCGAGAGCTGAGGACGTCAAGCTGCAGCTAGAACTACAAGTAAGGGTTTAGGGTTTAGGGTTTAGGGTTTAGGGTTTACGGTTTGGCGGGGACTCGTTCACGGAGGCAGCTGGAGCGCAGCGCGCAGGGTTTGGGTGACAGTGCCGAGGGCTGGAGACTCACAGCAGACTGCGAGGGTTTAGGGTTTAGGGTTTAGAGTTTAGGGTTTAGGGTTTAGGGTTTAGGGTTCTGGGATTTCTTCGTTATTTACAGTTGACAGACAGAGAGCTTGAGGTGGCGAGACTGCAGCAGCAGCTAGCGGAGCAGCAGACACGGGAAGCTGCTGCTCTGAAGCAGCAGCAGCAGATCATGCAGCAGCAGCTGCAGCAGCTGAAAAAGACAGAGGCAAAAGAATTTGAACGCGTAGGCACTATGCTGCTGCTGCTGCTGCAGCTGCTGCTGTTGCTGCTGGTGCTGCTGCTGCACCTTTCGTCCTGCTGTCGCTGCTGCTGCTGCTGCTGCTGCTGCTGCTGCTGCTGCTGCTTCTGGGCTTGCCCGTTAGCCGCTCTGCTGCAGCAACTCCAGCAGCGGCAGCGGCACTGAGCGAGGGGCAGCAGTAGCTGCTGCAGCAGCTGCAGCAGCAGCAGCAGCGCACATGGTCTGGTTATTTGCTGCTGCTGCGTGGCTGCAGGGAGCGCAGCAGCTGAAGCAGCTGCTGGTCTCTGCACATGAAGAGAGACACAAAGCAGCAGTAGAAGCAGCAATGCTGCAGCAGCAAGTCGCTGAGCAGCAGCAGCAAATAGAGAGACTCCACGTAGGTTTTTTTCCCCTTTTGTCTCCTTTTGTTTTCTTTTTCTTCTTTAATTGTTTTACTTTAATTTCTTTTTCTCTTTTTCTCCTTTTTTGTTTCGTCTTTGCTGCTGCAGCTGCTTTGTTTTGGGACTTTCATTTCATTTTATTTCTCTCTTTTTGTTTTTCATTTTATTCTTTTTCGTATCTTTATATCTTTTATTTTTATTTGGTGCTGCTGTTCCTGTTGCAGGCAGCAGCAGCAGAGGACCAGAGCTTGCTGCAGGAGCTGGAGGAGCAGCAGCAGCAGCAGCAGCTCCTGCTGCAGCAGCTGCTGCAGCAGCAGCAGCAGCAACAGCAGCAGCTGCGTGAGGTCTCTAAGCAACGCTCTGTCTACCACTCGGCCTTCCAGCGCATCAGCAAACTTTACAAAGAGCAGCAAACTACAAGTGTCAGCAGCAGCAGCAGCAGCAGCAGCAACAGCAACAGCAGCAGCAGCAACTGCGGCTGCGGCTGTTGCTGCCGATGTTTGGATGTATTCGCTGCTACCTCTCAAACTGTCTCGCTGCCGTTTGCTGCTTTGCAGCTGTCCCTCATTCGTCTTTGCTGCTGCTGTTGCTGCTGCTGCTGCTGCTGCCCATCTGTATTTGCTGCAGCTAGTGGATCTCCCTCCTTCATTTACTGTTGCTGCTGCTTGTGTTTGTTGTTTGCTGCTGCAGCGCAGCACAGAGGAGGCGCTGCGGGAGAAGCTGCAGCACCAGCAGCAGCAGCTGCAGCAGCTGCAGCAGGTAGCAGTGCCCCGCTGGCAGCGTGTCTTTATGCTGCACACAGGAGCAGCAGCAGCAGCAGCAGGAGAGCCATCCCCTGCTGCTGCAGATGCTGCAGCAGAAGAGACACACGACGCAACTGTCAAGGAGCAGCAGCTGCTGCGGAACCACGAGCTGCTGCTGCTGCTGCGACAGCAGCTGCTGCTGCGGCAGCAGCAGCAGCAGCGCTGCGAGCTGCTGCAGCTGTGTCTGCCGCAGCAGCTGCTGCAGCAGCTCAGCGCCCGCACGCAGGGCCCTTTGCTGCTTGAGGGGTAAGAAGAAGCAGCAAAATAAATAAACAAATTAATTCTGTAATTTGTTCCTTTTGTAAATTAAAATACACAGATTATGAAATAAAAATAAAAATAAAAATAAAAATAAAGATAAAAATAAATGCTGACTCAACAGAAGACGGCAAAGCAAGAAGCAACGAACAGCCACTAGTGGCTCTTGCTGCTGCTGCTGCTGCTGCTGCTGCAACTGTTGCTGCTGCTGCTGCCACTGCTGCTGCTGCAGGTGCTGCTACAGCTGCTTGATGCTGATGGACCATTTGTTTGCGGTGTACGGACAGCCCATAATGGAGGACCTCAAACTCAACCCCAAGGTAGCCCTGTTGCTGCTGCTGCTGCTACTGCTGCTGCTGCTGTTGCTGGTGCTGCTGTTGTACGTTCGGTTCTCTCTGCTGCTGTGCGGCTGCTGCTGCTGTCGTGTCTGCTGCGGCAAATGCTGCCTTCAGCTGGTCTTGTAAACATGTTGCTGCTGCTGTTGCTGCTTTTGCTGCTGCTGCTGCAGACAGTGCTGCGGGAGAGAGGCTTTGCGCGGTGGCTGGGCCGGGCCTTGTTTTTGCTTTCTGATTTGCTGCTGCTGCTGTCGCCTTGGCTGCTGGCAGCAAAGAGAGAGCAGCAAGCAGCAGTTGCTGCAGCTGCTTCCTCCGGTGAAGCAGCAGAAGCAGCAGCAACAGCACCAGCAACAGCAGCAGCAGAGGCAGCAGCAACGCCGGCTATATTTCTCACGGAGCAGCAGGGCTGCGGTGACAGCTTGCTGCTGCTGCAGCAGCGGCTGCAGCGCCTTGTTGCTGCAGCAGCAAAAGGGACTCTCTCTGCTTCCTCTCCGCTGGATGAAATAGAAGCTGCTGCTACGCAACTGGCAGCTGCAGTGCAGCAGCAGCTGCAACAGGAGCTGCAGCAGCAGCAGCAGCCCTTGCTGCTGCCCCAGCTGGCAGCAGCAGCGCACAAAGCCCGCAGCGCCGCGCTGTGGGGTGCATGCACAGCAGCAGCAGCTGTTGTTGCAGCACAGGAAGCAGCAAACGCAGTAAAAGAAACTGCTGCTGCTGCTGCGCTGCAACACTGGCTTCCTGTTGCAGATGCTGCTAGTTCTCTCCTCTTGTCTCTCCCCGAGGCCCAGGACTACGGGCTCAAAGACAGCAGCAGCAGCAGCAGCAGCAGCAGCGGCAGCAGCAGCAGCAGCGACAGCAGCAGCAGCAGGTGGCTGCTCAGCAGCCTCAAGGCTGATACCTCCTTTGATTTTGCTGCTCTGCGAAAGGCAAGGCCGCTGCTCTCTCTTTGTGCTTCAGTTCTCTAAACCCTAAACCCTAAACCCTAGTTTCTAAACCCTAAACCCTAAACCCTAATTCCTAAACCCTTAACACTGGACTTCAGAGTCCTCGGCAATTTCTGCCGGTATTTGCTAGTGTTTGGGTTTAGGATTTGAGCGTTTAGGCGCCGAGGGTTTAGGGTTTAGGGTTTAGGGTTTAGGGTTTAGGGTTTAGGGTTTGGGATTTGCAGACAATTGATGGCTTTGTGGAAAGGGTTTCGGACGCAGAGGAGAAGCGCGCTTTGGAGCCGCAGCAGCAAGACTTGCAGGCGAGCGGCTGCTGCTGCTGCTGCTGCTGCTGCTGCTCTGGTCGCTGCTGTTGCTGCTGCTGCTGCTGCGAGTCGTTTGCTGCTGCTGCCGATGTTGCTGCCTGTGCTGGCTCCATCTCGCAGTGGGTCCCATACAGGGTTCGGGTTCGAGGGTTTAGGGTTTAGGGTTTAGGGTTTAGAGTTTAGGGTTTAATATTGGCATGTTGCTGCAGAGCGTAGCCACTTGCTTCAGTGCTGCTGCTGCTGCATGCAAAATGGGCCCCACAGCTGTCATCAGCGGTGGCTGGGAAGGGCTGCTGCTGCAGCAGCAGAAACAGGTGCTGCAGCAGCAGCAGCTGCAGCAGCTGCTGCAGCAAGCGCAGCAGGAGGAGGCCACGCTGAAGCAGCAGCTCGAAGAGGTACGCCGGCAGGCGCTGCAGCAAACCTAGCAACAGCAGCAGCAGCAGCAGTAGCAGCAGCAGCAGCAGCAGTTAGAATCTCCGCCGAAGGACTTCTTGGCAGCAGCGCTTTTAGCAGCAGCAGCTGCACAGCCCTCCCCGCCACTAGCAGCAGCAGCAGCAGCAACACCAGCAGCAACAGCAGCAGCAGCAGCAGCAGTGTGCCTGTGTTGCTTTGTAGAAGGAGAATTCTCTAGCAGCAAAAAATAAGGAGATAGAAGAGCTGCAGCGCCTCGTTTGTGCTCTCAAGCCCAAGGCCGAGCGGTAGGGTTTAGGGTTTAGGGTTTAGGGTTTGCTGCTTGTGTCTGGCTTGCTGTGTCCACCTGGCATTTGTTGACGCTGGCTGCACTGCAGCAGCAGCAGCAGCAACAGCAGCAGCAGTGCCTGCCAAGTGCGTCTGTAGAGTTGTCTGAGGCTGCTGCTGCCACGTCTGCTGCTGCTGCTGCTGCTGCTGCTGCTGCTGCAGGTATGCGGGCCTGGAGAAGTCTCTGGAAGAGAGCGAGCAGCAGCAGCGGCGCTATTGGTCCCTCAGCAGCAGCTTGAGGGCGAAGCTGCATGCAGCAGCAGCAGAAACGGAGGCACTGCAGCAGGAGCGGCAGAGTCTGCTGCAGCGCGTGCAGGGTGCAGCAGCAGCACTTTATAATCCTTTAATTGTTTACTATTTCATTTATGGCATTTATTTAGTTTTATTAATGGCATTTATTTAGTTTTGTTTATTCAATTTCTGCTGCAGTGGCTGTGCAGTGTACAGACACCCCACCACGCGCTGCTGGTGCATTCCTCCGACTTCTTTTCTGCTTTTTATTTTATTTTTGACTTTTTTGCTTCTTTTTGTTAATTCTATTATTTATTATTTATTTATTATTTGTTTTATTATTTTTATTTACTTGTCCTTTATTTTGCACTTTTCCCATTTTTCTGCCGCTTATTCTTCGCCGTTGCCACCGGGAAGACAGGCAGACAGCGGCGGGGAGCCGGCAGTTTGCAATTTTCCATTTATTTTCATTTATCTGTATTTCTTTTTGTTTCGTTTGATTTAGTTTTGTTTATTTTTGTTTATTTTTTATTTTTATTTATCTTTTCCTTTTCACGCTGCCTGTAACATTTAATTTGGGTTTTCCGTCGATTTTTTCTCTGCTGCTGCATGCGCTCCGAGTGGTCCACTGGTCCAGGGGGTCACCCAGTCTTCATTTGGGGTTCATTTGCTCTTATTATTTGTTATTTGTTGTTTAATTATTTATTATTTTTCATTTATTATTTATTTGTACTTTATTTTATTCATTTTAACGTATTTTTCGCTTCTTTCCGCTCGCAGAGCAGCAGCGAAAGCTGGAGGCCCTGAAACGCCTAAACCCCTCCGTGCAGGCTGGCGGCGCAGTATCAGCAGAGGTGCAATAAATAAATAAATTAAATAAATAAATAAATAAATAAATAAATAAATAAATAAATAAATAAATAAAATAAATTAATTAATTAAAATAAATAAATAAATAAATCTGCTGTTGAGGTGCTGCTGCAGATTGAAGCGCTGCGCGCTGTTATATGGAAGCAGCAGCTGGAGCTGCAGCAGCAGCAGCTGCAGAGCGCAGCAGCAGCAGTTGCAGATGACGACGCCTTCTTCTGCAGGTTGCAGCAGCAGCAGCTGCTGCGCCAGCAGCAGCAGCAGCCCCTCCATCAGCTGCAGCAGCAGCTGCAGCAGCTGCAGCAGCAGCAGCAGCAGCAAAGCGTAGAAGCAGCAGAAAGCAGCACCAGCGAGGCCCTCAAACTCGTGGAAGAATTCCAGTAAGAAAAAAGAGACAAAAGGAGACAAATGAAATAAATAAAATAAATAAAATAAATAAATAAATAACAAATAAGATAAATAAATAAATAAATAGATAATTCAAATTAAAATAGAATGGTAATAAATAAAGTAGAGTAAACTGAGAAGAGATATGGCAGCAGCAGCAGCAGCAGCAGCGACAGCAGCAGCAGCAGTGTCTAGTTGGCGCGAGGAGGCGCAGTCTAGTGCTGCTGCTGCTGCTGCTGCTGCCGTCGCTGCTGCTATTATTAGTGCTGCTGCTGCTGCTTCTACTTCTACGGCTAATAACCTTGCTGCTGCTGCTGCTGCCACCGCCGCTGCTGCTAGCCTGCGCTGCTTTGGCACGCCTTTGCGGTGCCTCTCTGGGGGCCTGCTGCTGCTGCTGTTGCTGCTGTTGCTGCTGCTGTTGCTGCTGCTGCTG
>NW_013541483.1:0-4816 GCF_000499545.2 Eimeria tenella
GCTGCTGCTGCTGCAGCTGCTCCTGCTGCTGCTGCCTACACTTTTGCGGGTTGCTGCGGACGCAGGAAAAGATAATAATGTCTTTTTCTCTTCCTTGAAAAGCATCAACAGAACTCAACTCCACTTCTGCTGCTGCTGGGCTCCGCAGCAGCAAAGTCCGCAGCATGTTGCGCTGCCCAATGTACGGGGTTATTACCCCAATCTGGTCGCATCTGCAGCAGCAGCAGCAGCAGCAGCAGCAGCAGCAGGGAGAGGGGTGTGAAGTGCCAGCAGCAGCAGCGGCAGCAGCTGCAGCAAACGATCCAGCGCACGCTGCAGCAAGGCCAGAGGAAGAAGCAGCAGTAACAGCAGCACCTGCTTCAGCAGCTGCAGCAGCAGCAAGCTCAATTGATGCAGCAGCAGCAGGCCCAAATGCAGCACCAGCAGCAGATCCAATTGCACCAGCAGCAACAGCAGCAGCAGCAGCGGCGGACCCAACTGCCGCAGCAGCAGCAGCAGTACACCCAACTGCAGCAGCAGCAGCAGCAGTACACCCAACTGCAGCAGCAGCAGCACATCAAACTACAACAGCAGCAGCAGCAGTGCATCCGACTGCAACAGCAGCAGCAGCAGTGCATCCGACTGCAACAGCAGCAGCAGCAGTGCATCCGACTGCAGCAGCAGCAGCAGCAGCAGTGCATCCGACTGCAGCAGCAGCAGCAGCAGCAGTACATCCGACTGCAGCAGCAGCAGCAGCAGCAGTACATCCGACTGCAGCAGCAGCAGCAGCAGCAGCAGCAGCAGCATACGTTGCTCCTGCCCTGAGAAGAGCCACCACGAGCCGCTCCACAATTGCTGCTTCTCCTCTGTTCACATAAGAGGTCCCCGTCGAACTCAACTCTTCACGGCCTGCGCCAAACCCTAAACCCTAAACCCTAAACCCTAAACCCTAAACCCTAAACCCTAAACCCTAAACCCCAAACCCTAAACCCCACACCCTTAAACTCTAAATCTTAAACCCTAAACCCCAGTCCTCAGCCCTAACAACTAAGCGCTGAACCCTGAACCCTAACAACTAAACCCTAAATCCTAAACCCTAAACCCTAAACCCTAAACCCTCAGAAAGGAGTGCCTTGCAATGAAAGCAGGACTGAGCCACGAGCCAACTGGATTTTATAATTTATTTATTTCATTTATTTATTTATTTCCATTTATTATTTCTTATTTTTTATTTATTTACTATTATTAATTATTTGTTAATTATTATTCAGAAAAAAGCAAAAGAAGACTTGAGAAGCAAATGGCAGCAGCAAATTGTCAATAAGAGAAAAGGAGCGACAAACTGAATAAAGGTGCAGCAGCAGCAGCAGCTGCTGCTGCTGCAGAAGCAGCAGCAGCAGCGGGGAAAGCCAGAAAGGACGAAAGAGGAACCAAGCGGCAGCAGCACTCTCACGCAGCCAAGCAGCAGCAGCAGCAGCAGCAGCAGCAGCAGCAGCAGCAGCAAAAGGGTAATGCCCCGGTGCTCGTGAGCGACCAAAACAAGAAGCAAACAAACGAACAAAACAAAACAAATAGATAATTAAATGAATAATTTAATTAAATAATTAATTTAATTAATCGAATTAATTAATCATTTAATTAAATTAATTAATTAACCGGACTTGTGCAATTGTAGAAGAAAGAAGGCAGCTGCCCCCGCGGCCACTCAAAGGGCAGGCGGCAGGCGAGGCTGCTGCTGCTGCGGTCTGCTGCTGAAACTCCATTTTGAAGAGAACCATTATAGAAGCAAAGAGACGGAAAGTGAGACAACGCCGGGTGCATTCTGCAGCAGCAGCAGCAGCAGCAGTGGTAGCAGTGGCAGCGCAGCAGCAGCAGGAGTCATAGCAGCAGCAGCAGCAGCACCAGGAGTCATAGCAGCAGCAGCAGCAGCAGCAGGAGTCAGCAGCAGCAGCAGGAGTCATAGCAGCAGCAGCAGCAGGAGTCAGCAGCGGCAGCAGCAGCAGCAGCAGGAGTCATAGGAGCAGCAGCAGCAGCAGCAGGAGTCATAGCAGCAGCAGCAGCAGCAGCAGCAGCAGCAGCAGCAGCAGCAGCAGCAGCAGCAGCAGCAGCAGCAGCAGCAGCAGCAGCAGCAGCAGCAGCAGCAGCAGCAGCAGCAGCAGCAGCAGCAGCAGCAGCAGCAGCAGCAGCAGCAGCAGCAGCAGCAGCAGCAGCAGCAGCAGCAGCAGCAGCAGCAGCAGCAGCAGCAGCAGCAGCAGCAGCAGCAGCAGCTACCTGTACTGGACAGAAAGCCTGAAGGCGGGCATGTTGAGCAGCAGCAGCCGCACGAAAAGAGAAACACCAAGTCCACTTGCTGCTGCTCTTTTGGAAAGGACAACAGGGCCAAGTTGCATTTGATCGCCAATTAAAATAACCTGAAAACCAGCAGCCGCAGCAGCAAATCGCAGCCCCTGCTGCTGCTGCTGCTCGTCGTGCTGCAGCCGCTGCTGCTGGTCGTGATGCTGCTGCTGCTGCTGCTGGCCGTGCTGCGGCTGCTGCTGCTGCTGACTGAGCTCGTGGTCAGGCTGTTCCTGCTGCTAATGCTCTGCTGCTGCTGCTGCTGCTGCTGCTGTTTAGGTGGCTGGATAGGACAAGCAACAGCTAAAATCGAAGAGTGAAAAGACAAAAAAAAAGTAAAAGAAAAAAAGAAAACAAAAGGGACAAAAAGGGAAATAAAAAGAAACAAAAAAGAAATAAAAATGAAATGGAAACAAAATCAATAAAATTAAAATTAAATTAAAATTAAATAAAATTAAAATTAAAATGAAACAAAATAAAAATAAATTAAAATGAAAATAAAATAAAGAGGAATAAAAAGGAGACAAAAAGGGCTTCAAAAGAGACCAAAAAACAGAATAAAAGTTAACAAGAAAAGAATTAAAAATAATTAAAAGAAAATAATGAAAGAAATGAAAAGAAAAAGGAGAATAAAAAATGAAAAAAAGAAAAAAGAAGACAGTTGAAAAGAAATAAAACAGAATCAAAAAAGAATCAAAAAAGAAGCAAAAAGAACCCAAAAAGAATCAAGAAAGAGCAAAAAGGGAACAAAAAAAAGAAGAAAAGAGGAAAAAAAGAGAATAAAAAACACCCGAAAAACAGCAAAAAAAGACCCTCAAGCGCGTCTCTCAAAAGCCCTTCTCAAAACAAATAAAGGGAACCAAAAAAGAACCAAAAAGGGCTCAAAAAGAGTTCGAAAAGAGCTCAAAAAGAACTCAGAAAGAATCAAAAATAATGAAAAAGAATCAAAAAGAATCAAAAAGAATCAAAAAAAGGGGAAAAAGAACAAAAACTAATCGAAAAGGCAAAAACGCCAAAAAAGCCCTTCAGACGCGTCTCCCAAAAGCCCTTCCCAAAGCAATCAAAGACAAACAAAACAGAGTCAAAAAAGAATCAGAAAAAGAACAAAAAAGAACAAGAAAGAACAAAAAAGAACAAAAAAGAAGAAAAAAAGAGCAGAAAAGGCGAAAAGAGAGAACAGAGAGTGGTCGGAAAAGGGCAAAAACGCGCCAACAAAAGCCCTCCAAACGCGTCTTTGAAAAGCGCCTTCGAAAAGAACAAAAGGAGTCCAAAAAAAGATCAAAAAGGAACAAAAAAGAACAAAAAAAGACAAAAAACAAAAACAGATTTACCTGGTTTGCACCCAAAGTGAGGGGCACGAGGGCCTCGGGCTCTGTGGCCTGCGTGGCCTCATCGATGAGCACTGCGCGGTAAGAAAGTTGAGAAACTCTCTTGTCTCCTAAAAACAAATAATAAATAAACAAATAAATAAATAAATAAATAAATAAATAAATATCTAGGATTCATTTGATGTCTTTGGAGGCAAGAAAAACGAAAAGAAAACAAGACAGAGGGCTGCAGCAGCAGCAAGTGCCAGCAGCAGCAGCAAACAGCAGCAAATCAAATAAATCAAACTAAATTAAATTAATTAAAATAAAGAACTTAATTAATTTAATTTAGTTTGATTTAATTTAATCAAATTAATTAATTAATTAAAAGTACCAGCTCCCAAACAAGTCACGCAAACCACATCTGCTTCCAGCAGCACTTCCAACTCGCATTTAAAAATTAAAGTCCGCAGCAGCCGCTCTTCTGCTGCGCAAAGCTCCCCCTCCTGCAGCAGCAGCAGCAGCAGCGGCAGCAGCAGCAGCAGCGGGGGCGGCGGCGGGGGCAGAGAGGCAGCGGCAGAAAAAGCGGCAGTAGCAGCGAAGCAGCAGCAACAGCAGCAGCGGCAGCACAGCAGCAGCAGTAACACAGCAGCAGCAGCAGCAGCAGTTTAATTCATCCTCTGTGGGATCTGATCTTTGTCCAGGACAATCTGCAGACTAAACACGCCAAACCGCTGCTTGACTCTGGAGAGCTTAGGGTTTAGGGTTTAGGGTTTAGGGTTTAGCATTTGCTGCACTTTTTGTTTCTTGCGCTGCAGCTCGAGCATTGCTGCTGCTGAGGGGGCACTTCTGGCCAAAACGTGCAGCGCCAAATGCTCCACTGCAACAGCAACTCCATCTTCTGCTGCTGCTTCCCGCTGGCTCGAATAAACCCGCACTACCTGCAGCAGCAGCAGCAGCAACAGCAGCAAGGGCAGCAGCAAAAACGGCACAGCAGAACGGTGGCAACTGCACAGAAACAGCAGCAGCAGAAGCATGACAGCAGCACCAGCAACACGACAGCAGCAGCACGACAGCAACAGCGCCACAGTAGCAGCCGCAGCACGGCAGCAGCAGCAGCAGAACCGCCGCACCAGCAGCAGCACCACCACCACCGCCACAACAGCAGCACGACAGTAGCAACAGCAGCAGAACCA
>NW_013541483.1:4916-6899 GCF_000499545.2 Eimeria tenella
AGCAGCAGCAGCAGCAGCAGCAGCAGACCTTGAGGCCCGTGGCGTGGACGCGTTCGGCCAAGTTGTCAACAGCAACATTGCTGGGAGCAGCAACAAGAAGTGGCTTTTGCTGCGGCCTGCAGCAGCACAGGTGCTGCACCAAAGTTGCTGCTGTCAAAGTCTTGCCTGTTCCCGGGGGCCCCTAAAAGCAAATAAATAAATAAAACAAATAAACAAATAAATAAACTAATTAATTTAATTAATTAATTAATTTATTTATTTATTTATTTATTTATATTTTATTATTCAGCTGGGGCGCATTTGAAGCAGCAAAAGAAGCAGCAAACCAAACCACCTCAAACCCGGACAAATAAATTAAATAAATAATCAATTAATTAATTAATTAATTAATCAATTAGTTTATTTATTTATTTATTTATTTATTTATTTATTATTTGTTGCTACCTGTATTAAAGTTATGGGGTGCTGCAGCGCGAAGCGAATGGCTTCGATTTGGCTGTGGTTGAGGGGGAAGGGAAACGGCGAAGACAAGTTGGCCGGCACGGGGACACTAAACAAACAAATAAATAAACAAATAAACAAAAATAAATAAATAAATAAACAAATAGTTGTAAACGGGGAGAAAGTGCTGCCAAAAACACACAGAATGAGCGCAGCAGCAGCCGCAGAGCTGCGCTGCAGCCAGCAGCAGCAGCAGGAAAAAGTGCAGCAGCAAATGAAGCAGCAGCAGCAGCAGCAAGAGCCCACAGCGCATCACCACAGCCAGCAACCCCTTCAGGAGCAGCAGCAGCGCGCTAAGCACCAACAAACAACACCATCAGAATCACAACCAGCAGCAGCAGCAGCAGCAGCAGCAGCAGCGCAATCACGACCACCACCAGGACCAGGCACATCGCCGGAATCCACATCACCAGCAGCAGCAGCAGCAGCATACGCAGCAGCACCAGCAGCAGCAGCGCAAGCTGCAGCACCAAGCACATCGCCGGAATCGGCATCTTCAGCAGCAGCAGCATACGCAGCAGCAGCAGCAGCACAAGCTGCAGCACCAAGCACATCGCCAGAATCGGCATCTTCAGCAGCAGCATACGCAGCAGCAGCAGCAGCACAAGCTGCAGCACCAAGCACATCGCCGGAATCGGCATCTCGAGCAGCAGCAGCAGCAGCAGCAGCACAAGCTGCAGCACCACGCACATCGCCAGAATCGGCATCTTCAGCAGCAGCATACGCAGCAGCAGCAGCAGCACAAGCTGCAGCACCAAGCACATCGCCGGAATCGGCATCTCGAGCAGCAGCAGCAGCAGCAGCAGCAGCAGGCGGACTCGAGTTTGTGGGAGGGGACTGCGTTTCCGAGGAAAGCGTCGAAGAGCAGCGGCGAAAGGGCTTTTTCTTCAGCAGCAAAAGCGTCAAGTGCAGCAGACATTCTCCGGAAGGCGCAGGGGTTCCAGATACACTGCACGGTGTACGTACGCGGCGTGGGGTCGTCCCAGGGGCCTCCCTGTTCCAAACGCGCAACTCGCCATTTAATTTAATTCATTTAATTGTTTAATTGTTTAATTGTTTGACATTCAATTCTTTTCAAGTTGGACCGTCTAGGCCGCGTGGGCGGTCCTTTCTTGCGCTCGCCGCGCGGCCGGACGCCGCCCCGCAGATCGGCCGCAGCAGCAGCAGCAGCAGCAGCAGGGTTGCGGCAGCAGCAGCAGCAGCAGGGTTGCAGCAGCAGCAGCAGGGGGAGCGGGAGCAGCACCGCGCCGCTGTCAGCGCGGGGCCATCATAGCCATCAGCAGCAGCAGCAGCAGCAGATGAGCAGCACCAGCACCAGCACCAGCAGCAGCAGCAGCAGCAGCAGCAGCAGCTCACCTTTGCCTTGGCTGCGCTGGAAACGACGGCTCGAATGAGTCCAGTGAGTTTATTTATTGCTGCGACCCAAACCCTAACGGACCACTGGACCGTAGTGGTGTCAATGACGTTCCCCGCAGTGCTGCT
>NW_013541483.1:6999-41389 GCF_000499545.2 Eimeria tenella
TGCTGCTGCTGCTGCTGGTGCTGCTGCTGCTGCTGCCGCTCCCGAAGCAGAAAGAGCTAAGGCAGAGATCGTAGGAAGCAAAAATGAAACTTAAACAGAAAAGATAAGAAGAAAATGCTGCTGGAAAATGTGGTGGCCTGTAAAGCAGAAGAAGGCAAAGAAGGACTGCAGCAGCAGCCGCAGCAGCAGCAGCAGCAGCGTTTTCTGGAGAGTGACTGCATGTGCCGGGCCTTGTCTCCGTGCTTATGTGTGTCTCTGTTAGTTTGATTTATTTATTTGTTTGCTGCTGCTTTTGTGTTCTTCATTTTGCTGCTGCTGCTGCTGCTGCGGATTGCAGCTTCAGCGCTGCAGCAACGAGGACGAGTCTTTCTTTGCCTTTTGGTTCTCCGAGTCCGCAGGCGTTCGCATTTTGGATTTTAATGAATTAATGAATTAAATAAAAGTGAAAGGACCAGTTCGTTGGGTCCGCTCTCTTTGGTTGAGGTGTACAGACAGGTGCTGGAGGCGCGGCGTTTCCGGTTTCCGCTTTCTGCACTCCGCCCCGATTTTCGCGGATCTTTGCAAGTTCTTTCATTGCTTTGCACTTTAATTGTTTTGTTTCTTCTGCCTGTTCGTCGTTGGCGACTTTCGGGCGCGCCGTGGCGCCGAGGTGTACGTACACCTGGCCAATGATCATCTGCATAGGGCCGATCTGCGTGCCGCTCTGGCACCTGGGCGTCCTCGCCCTGATGCTCCTGAGGCCTTTAATTCGTTTATTTAGTTTTTTAATTCCGAAAAAAGAAAAAGCGGGAAAAGAAATTCAAAAGTTTCCGCGGGAAACGCCCGCGGACGCCGCCGCCGGCCCCCAGGAGCCTCTTGTTGCAAGAAGACGGGTGCGCAGACGCGCGCCCACGCCGCCGTTTTCCCGCCTTTTTTCCGAAATTTTTCGTTTTTATATCTTTAAAATAAATAAAATTATTTATTTATTTCGTTTTCCGCTCAAAACGAGCTGTCTGGACACTCCAACGCCACGGATTCCGCACTTGTCGCCCGCCCGTGCCAGTTCAGTGTATTTGAAATTGCAACTTCCGACCCCACACATTTCCCAATTTTGAATTTAAATTAAAAGTGAAATTAAATTCAAATCCAGTTTCGAATTCGGGTGTCACTGCAGCTCCAGGTGTATATACGGCAGTCAACAAATGCGGTTGCAAATTCACCTTCTTTTTTATCATTTCTTTTTTTATTTTCCCCACTTTTGTCTTCCAGACTCTTTTGCTGCTGCTGCTGCTGCTGCTTGTGTACGTACACTGCATGCAGACACAGTTAAGTTTACAAATGTTTAATTTATAAATTTTCATTTAAATTAAATTCAGTTTAATTCGTTTTTCTTTATTTGTGGTTTTATGTAAATTACACTTTGCACTTGTGCACATTAAAATGCATGCAGTGAGCCGCAGCAGCTGCAGCAGCAGCAGCACCACCACGTGCAGCAGCAGCAGCAGCACCTGCAGCAGCAGCAACAGCGTCGCCTGCAGCAACTGCAGCAGTAGCAACAGCAGCACCAGCACCAGAACCCGCAGCAGCAGCAGCAACAGCTGCTGCTGCAGCAGCAGCCTCATTGCGCGTCTGCTGCTGCTGCTGCTGCTGCTGCGTTTGTTGCTGCTGCTCCCAGGGGACTGTGGTGGAAGTCAAGACAGCAGCAGAAGTGGAGGAACTAAAAGCTGCTGCTGCAGCAGCAAATTGCCCTCTCGTCCTTTCCTTCGGGGCCCCCTGGTGCCGCCCCTGCAGCAGAATCAAGCCCCTCTTCCAGGTGACCACCTAGCTAGCTAGCTAGCTAGCTAGCTAGCTAGCTAGCTAGCTAGGTGGCTAGCTAGCTGGTTCACTGGCTAGCTAGCTGTCGAGGCAGCTAGCCAGACGCCTAACTAGTTAGCTAGCTAGCCAGCTAGCTGGCTGGCTAGCTAGCTAGTTAGCTCGGTAGCTGGCCAGCAAGGCGTCCATGTCTGTAGCCAGCTAGCTAGCTGTGGATAGAGAGTTGCTGGGTTTGGGTCTGCAGCTAGCTAGCTAGCTACCCAGCTACCCGCATAGCTAGCTAGCCAGCCAGCTAGCCGCACAGCTAGCCAGCCACACAACTAGCCAGCCACATGGCTAGCTAGCCAGTCAGCTAGGTAGCTAGCCAGCTAGCAGGCCAGCTAGCCAGCTAGCTAGCTATCTAGCCGGCTAGCTAGCCACGTAGCCAGCTAGCTAGCCGGCTAGCTAGCCAGCTAGCCAGCCAGCTAGCTAGCTAGCTGTTAGTGTGTGTGCCTCTCTATTCGCGTACCGAGCAAATCGCCGTCGAATTCTTTCGAATTTGAATTCCAGTTTAAACAAATTAAGTTGAACTAATTAAATAAATAAATAATCAAATTAATTAATTAATTAATTAAATTAATTAAATAATTAATTTGCTGCAGGAACTTGCTGCTGCGCACGCGGCGCTGTTTGCTGCTGTGGACGTGGAGGCCGTCGAAGGGCTGCAGCAGCTGCCGCAGGCGCTGCCCACTTTTCAAGTTTTCCGAAACAAAGAACTCGCAGACCAGGTTTGCTGCTGCTGCTGCTGCTGCTGCTGCTGCTGCTGCTGCTGCTGCTGCTGGTGTTGGTGGTGCTGCTGCTGTTGTTTGGTTGTGCTGCTGCTGCTGGTGATGCTGCTGTTTGGTTATGCTGCCGCTGCTGCTTGGTTATGCTGCTGCTGCTGCTTGTTGACTGTTTGATTATGCTGTTTGGTCATGCTGCTGCTGCTGCTGTTCGGTGCTGCTGCTTTTCGGTGCTGCTGCTGTTTGATGCTGCTGCTGTTTTGGGATGCTGCTGCTGTTTGGTGGTGCTGCTGTTTTGTGCTGCTGCGGCTGTTGTTCACTGCTGCTGCTTCCTCTGCTGCTGTCTCTTTTGCTGCTGCGGCTTTTAGTTGCGGCTGCTGTTCCTTGTGCGGTGGTGGCTGCGTCTGCTTGCTGTTGCTGCTGCTGTTGTTGCTGCTGCTGCTGCTGCTGCTGCTGCTCTTCCGCGGTTCTTTGCTCCTTCCAACCAGTCTCTCCTTTTGTCTTTTATGCATTTATATTTTATAGTGACTTTTAACCTATTTTAAATAATGCTTCCCAGATGACTTCTTTTTTGCTGCTGCTGCTGCTGCTACTTCTGCTGCTGCTGCTGCTGTTTTTGTGCTCCTTTTTCTCGACTGCATTTTGCTGCTGGTCTTCTTCTGCGTGTCTCCTTAAAAAGAATCTTAAAAACAATTAAATTGGCTTTATATCGTTTCTATTTTTATTCTTTTCTCGAAAAGATCTTTTTAAAAAGAATTAAATTGCATTTAAATCCTTTTATTTTTCATTCTTTTCTCTTCGGAAATATGTGTCGGTCTGCGTCTTTAATAGTCAAGCATGCATATTCAAAACGTGCGTTGTAAAGCAGCAGCAGCAGCTGCTGCTGCTGCTGCAGTTGCTGCTGCGTTTGTTTTTGCAAGTAGTTCATGTTTGTGGCAGTTGTTTCACATGCCGCATTGGGAAATGATTTGTGTTTTATTGGTTGATTGAAATGACTTTTAAATTTATTATTTATTATTTGTTTGATGCTTTAGTTAAATATTCGATTTGTCTGTTTTGCTGCGCTGTTGCTGCTGCTGCTGCTGCTGCTGCTGGTGCTGCTGCTGTTCGAAGCTGACGGGGGCTCTGCCGGCGGAGCTGAAGGCCATGGTGAGTCGCCACTGCAAGTTGCGGTGATGAAGACGGAAAAGAAGAAAAATAAAGAAATAAAAGACAACAAAAGAGAAATAAAAGAGAAATAAAAGAGAAATAAAAGACAAATAAATGAAATAAATAAATAATGGACTCCGAGAGATGTTCTCTCATTTCCGCGCCGCCGCGCGGCGGCAACCGCAGGTGTCTGTACACCTCAGCGCTCTCCCCTTCTTTGCTTCTTCTCTTCAACTCTCAACTTTCATTTTTCATTTCTTCATTTTATTTTATGTAATTTTTAATCTGCAAATGAAAATGGTCATAATAGAGCTGCTGCCGGTAGCTGTCTGTACACCCCAACGCACGGGCCGCGGCCAGTTCGAACGGCCATTTCAACTTAAGACTTTTGAAATGAACCAAAAAATATGATTTTCATTAACTGATTTGAATTAAATGTCCAATTAAACGTTTTATTTGACAATATAGTTTCTTTTCTGTTTCTTTTTCTCTCTGTGGCTGCCGCAGTCTCTGCCGCTTTTTATTTTTTCCTTCAGCTGCTGTGTTTGCCTTTTGTCTTCTTCTACTTCAGTTTGTTCTTTTCCATTTTAATTTATCTTCCTCCATTTTTATTTATTTTATTTGAAGCATTTATTTATTTGAATTAATTATTTATTTGAAGTTCCTCTACTGAGCCCTAATTTATAGAAGGCGGTTTTAGGTTCATCTGCAGCAGCACCATATGTGCACAGCATTTCCATTGCCCGCTCTGCTGCAGCTCTGGCGCAGCAACAATAGCAGCAGTTGCTGTAGCAGCACCTGCTGCAGCAGCAGCGGCAGAAGCAGCCGCTGCAGTAGCTGCAGCAGCAGCAGCTGCTGCTGCTCAAGCGCCAGGCTGTGGCAAGCCAGCGTCTTTCCATCATTGTTGCTGCAGCGACGGAAACGAGAGCCGCTGCTGCTGCTGCAGCAGCAGCAGCAGCAGCATTTGTGTCTGAACTTGGGTTTCGTGCTACGCCCAGAAGGCCTGGGGAGAGGCGGCGGCGCCTCCGTAACTTCTGAACGGCCTGCGCTGCTGCTGCTGCTGCTGCTGCTGCTGCTGCTGCAGTTTGCTGCTGCGGGAGAAGCCTGCTGCTTCCTCCTGGGGCCTTGCTGCTCCGTACTTCCACCTGCTGAGCAGCTCGCTGAGCTCTTGGGCTTCTTCGTTTCCAAAAAGAGATCCAAATTCGCTCAGCACCTTTTGCGTCAAAAGCCGCTCTTCGCACGGGTACTTCACCGGCTCTGCAGCAGCAGCAGCAGCAGCAGCAGCGGGAAAAAATTCAAAAAACTAAAAAAATTGAGCCGGAAACCGCTGCTCGCATTGCCTAGGACTGCGGAGAAACTGCATGTTTCAATTTGCTGCTTCTGATTGCATTGAAGGCGTAGCGATGCAGCAGCAGCAGCTGCAGCAGCAACAGCAGCAGCAGCAGCAGCAGCTGCTGCTGCTGCTGCTGCAGCTGCTGCTGCTGCTTGTAGCTGGGGAGGTGGCAGCAGTGCGAAGCAGGGCCGGAGGCGCGGGCTGGGGAGGTGGATCTTGGGGCATTTATTGTGAAGAACAAAAGGAGAAAAATGAAATAAAAATGTTTAAAATGATTGTAAAGTGGGAAATAAAAAGAAGTAAATGAAATTAAAATGTTTTGAATCACCTGGAGGGAACTTTTTGCGAATTTCTTTTGCAGATCCTTCTTCAACAAGTCTTTTCTGCACGCGGCTCTTCAGGCGGGAGGCCAGCAGGGGGGAGAAGTAGGGGCGGAACTTGTCTCGGTGCTGCGGAAAAGAAGGAAATATTGAATCAAAATTGAAAAATAATTCAATTAAATGAAAAATTAGTAAATTAAAATGAAATCTAATTTGAATTACGGCGAAAGCGACGAAATAAACGAAGATTCGCGCCGGAAGCTGCAACGCAACTCGTCTTGCGTGAAATGCGCATTTCAACTATTGCAAAAACAAGAAAGCTGCAATGCAGTTGCTTTTAAGGACTCCACAAACATTTAGTTTAATAAATTATTATTTTTAAAACGTAAAAATGTGCATTTTTATTCCATTAAATGGGTCTATGCTGCAAAGTGTGAACAAAAAGGAATGGAACAGGCGACAAAAACGCAGCGAAATTTGAACAGCCTTCAGAAGAACTTGAACTGGAGACAAAACGAACTTCAAATCGGCGAATCTGTTTTCAAATGGAGCTGTTGTGCTAATTAAAAAGGACTGAAGATTCGAAAACGAGAATAAATGCAGAAAAACGCAAAATGCAGAAAAGTTGAATCGGGAAAGCGAGCGTGGCTTGTTCGCAGCAGCAGAGCCGAAACTGGCGCATCGAAACGCACCTCCATGAGAACATAAAGAAGATCTTCCCATTTGAAGACGTCTGCGTTTCCCACGAAGAGAAGTTGTCCGTAATTAATGATGAATTTGAAAAGATCGGCGCTGTCGAGCGAGAACGCCATGTGCAAGTAGTACTGCTGCACCTCCTTGCACGGCCGCCAGATCCGCACGTCGTCTTGCGCGAAAAACGAAACAAAGTCGCTAAATAGAGCCGTCAAGTTTCCGAGGAAAAGAACCAATTCAAAGCCCGGCATTTGGTAGTTCACGAGAAGCTGAACCATGCGGCGGCCGTCCGCGGGGTTCAGCGGGTCAAACGGCTGAGGAAAAGACGGAACGAAGAAGTTTTAAAACACTTGCCGCGGCGGAAAAGAATAAAGCGAGGCACAATTAAAGGATAAATGCGCAAAAGACAGCGAATTTAGTGCAGCAGTGAACACGCAGATTCAGAAATCGCAGTTTGTGACTGATGAACCGGCGGCAGAAATGCAGTTACCGAAAGACAGCAGCTCTGAAAAGTTGAGAGTGGAACTGCTGGCAATTAATTGTACTTTTCAGCAGCATAAACGCAGCATTTGGCGCCGTGTTGCTGCAGAATCTGCAGCTTTCTGGAGTTTTTGAACTTCGCCCACCTGTCCGTTGGGCCCGTTGGGGTACTGCTTGAAAGCCCTGTGCAGCAGCGCGGTGTAGAGGAAAGGGTAAGTGATCTTCTGCTGCAGCAGCCCCGACTCCACGGCTTGTTCTGTGGCTTTAATGCGCAGCATGTTGCAGCTTCCGAGGCGCTTCAAAACCAGCAAGAGCGACCGCAGCTTCCGCAGCAGCCGCCGCATGCGCGCCCGCATCGTCTCGCACAGAGGCCCCGAACACACCTCTTCCACCAGCACCAGCACTTCCCGCTGCACCATTTTGTTCTCCAGCTTCAGTTGTTCAAGTTGCAGGCGGCTGCCCTCCAGGTTTGGCCCTTCGGCTTCGCAGGGGTAGAAGTACTGCTGCGGCGCTGCGCCGCTGGGCACGGGACCCACGGCGCCGGAGGGCAGGGGAAACGCCGCTGAACGCAACGAAAAGCAGCAACAATGGGGAATATAGCAATTAGAATTAATAGCAAGAAGTTAAAGCCAGTCTAGAGCGAGAATGCGCACACTTTAAGCCCCAAATTCCCGCCTGCCTCGGCCGGAAAGCTGCGGAACTGCAGCCGCCGAAGCAGCGAGAAAGCGCAGCCAGCTCTTAGCTGCGGAGGCCGAAACGCCGAAAAGGGAAGAGAGAGCGTAAACAGCAGCACTTTGAGCAGTTGGGGAGAAGAAGGAGCAGCAGCAGGGGGCAGCTGCGTGCGGCGGCTGCGAAAGGTGAATTTGCAATCCGCTGCGGAAAGCCGCGCGGCGAGAGCCAGTGGTCCACGAGCTCACCCCCGGAGTGGTCCACTGGTCCCCGCGGTCCTCGGGGCCGCGGCGCGGGCGAAGCTGCGTCGGGGGTCCAGCCCGGGGGGTACTCGACGGGGGTGAACTTGAACTTGGGGGGAAGCGCGGGCACCGGGGGCTTGACTTCGGCCTCGAGGCGCATTTGTCTGGGCTGGGAGTACATATTTAAGTATTGTTCATTATATTTGACGCGAAAAGGGTTTTTGCAGTGGACTTCGCGGGCGGCCTCGCCGGCGCCGTCGCGCATGCTGCGGTGGCGGCGGTGCGCGCACGCCGCGCAGCTGCACGCGGACCACTGGACCAGACCACCGCTGTCCACCGCAAACGAAGTGCTGAAGCAGCTTTGAAACAGCTCCGCCGCCAGCTGCAGCGCCAGGTCCAGCGCAGTCCGCCCGCCCCGGTCGCGTTCAAACAAGTTCTTCGTCTTCTCCAGCTCTGCGAAGAACGCCATGAAGTCCCCCCGCAGCAGGCACCTGTGCAGGAAGGGGTTGCCCCCTCCCCAGGGGCCCTCCATGGCGCGGAGGGGGCCCCAGCAGCAGCAGCAGCAGCAGCAGCAGCAGCAGCGGCGGCGGCGGCGAGGCGGGAAGGCGGGAGCGCCGGGGAAGGGCCTCGCGCGGATTCCGGGGAAGAGGCCGCTGGTTAGTTTGCTGCAGAAGCGCGGGGAAAGTTTTGCTGCAGTGCTGCTGCAGCGCTGCAGCTGCAGAAGTTCGCGCTGCTGCTGCTGCGAGGCTCGAGATGCCGCAGCGCCGGCGGCTGCTGCTGTTGCTCCGAAACTTGGCCTTTTCGAAGCTTTTCAAACCCAAAAACTGCCTCGAACTGCAACCAAAGTCCACCAGCTTCTCTCAGAAACAGCCCAAGTGGACCACTGGTCACGGGGCCCTCGTGACCCGCGCCGCCGGCTTTCCCAGGGCCACCGCGCCACAAGAACCACTGGGCCAGCAGCAGCTGCAGCAGCAGCAACAGCAGCAGCAGCAGCGAAGCTCAGGTCCTCGGAGATCTATTAAAGCGCGGGACTCCGGCTTATTTAGCGAAGCGTCTGCACAGAGAGCTGCTGCAGCAGCAGGTTTTGCCGAAAGCTGCCGGGCAGCCGACTGCTGCTGCTGCTGCGTCCCGCTGCAGCAGCAGCAAAGCCGAAGGGAAGTTATTCAAACTTTACTTGATGCTTCTGGAAATGATTTAAAAGAGAAAGTGCGTTTTTCAAGCATTTAAAAGCAGCTGCAGCAGAGCCGTCGAACTCGGGCCCCCGCCCCGCTAGCCACTCACGCCGATCGGCAGCTGCAGCCACTGGGGCCCCCAGCGGCTCTTTTCGCTAAAAAAAAAAGAACAAATAAACTTTTAAAAGAAAAATTTAGTTCTGAATAGCCTAGATCGCTGCGAACAAGCGCGAAATCGCCGGGTTTCCGGGGCGAGCAGCGGCGACATGGGAGAGAAACGTGGCAGTTCGACGTGTCTGACTTCAGGCACTTTGCAAACGCTCAACACATTCCACAGCAACTTTTTAAATAGCCAGAGGCCGTTGAATCGCCGGCGGTCGCAGTGAGTTCAAGTAGTGCAAAGCTGCAAAAGCTGCAAAACGGGCGATTCCGCCGAAATTTTGCACCGATCCTCTCGAGTTTCAGAAACACTGAAGGCAGTTGAGACTTGCAGAAGTAATGGAAACGAAAAGGAAGAGCTAGAAGCCAAATGTAGGGCTTTGTAGCGGGAGATTGGCAGTAGCAGTTCTGCACGGCTGGGTGTACGGACAGCTCTGTGGCGCAGTGGCGGAGGCGTTTCAGTGTGAGGTTTCAGAATACCTTCAAGTAGCCACCTATCTCGTGAAAATGCATGCTCAGCGTCTGCTAATCATGTTTTGCTAATCTTTTTTCATGAATATGTTTATTCGCGCAATCGCAACCCGCGCGATCCTGTAGTTCCCACTTTGAATTCGGAGTCGCTTTCCAGAAAGCTGAATTTCACAAGTCTAGACCAGCGGTTGGGAAGCTCGCATCGCACTGCTCAACTGCTTCTGCATTTTTTCCTCGTGTACCTTCGTTTTAAGTGGGAGCGCCGCAAGGGCGTCGTTGATTCGCATGCGATCGTCTACGTAGCGTTTCCCGAATTCAGTTTTTCCGCGGAGTCCGAATACCGTTTTCAACGGAGCCCGAATTCAGTTTTCAAGGGAGTCGAGTTCCACTTTCAAAGGAGTCGAGTTCCACTTTCAAAGGAGTCGAGTCCAGACTTCGAAGGAGTCGACTTCAACTTTCGGAGGAGTCAAGTTCAACTTTCAAAGGAGGCGAATTCAACTTTCAAAGAAGTCGAATTCAACTTCACGTCCGCCAAGATGTTTGCGCGGTGGAGGCCCATCAGCAACTTGGCAAAGGCCGGAGTGGAAATGGTGTCTCCGGCTCCGGGGAGCGCAGCAGAGGCCCGGCAGCAGGCGCTGGGCTGCGTGCCGGAGAAGTTTTTGCGGAAAGCTTATTACTTTTGTCTGATTCAATCGGCTCCAACTCCCTTCACGTTTGTGTTTCGGGAGAACGGCGAGTACATAATTGGCTGCAGCTGCACGCAGAGCGCTGCAGGTTCGCTGCAGCCGGTGCCCGCGGGCCCCTTCGCCGAGTACCGCAGCAGCTGCAGCAGCAGCAGCAGCAGCAGCTGCAGCTACCTGCGGGTGAAGATCCGCGACAGGAACATTTCGGTGCGCCAGAGCGTGCCCGCGGGGGCCCCCTTCGCGGAGGGCAGCTGCGGGACTTGGAACTTTTTTCGAGAAACTCCCAAGGGCTTTGAAGTTTTCAGCCATGTGGACTCTGCGGAAAACTGCAGCTTCCGCGTGGTGCCGCGGTCGGGACTTCGCGGGAAACTCCCAAGTCCCGAGGACTCCGGCTTCTGTTCTTTTTCGTTCCGCCGGATCCTGCTGGGCGTCGAGGGGCCCCCCCGCCGCTGCGGGCCCAGCGGGGCCCCCAGGGCCCCCAGGGGCCCCCCGGGGGCCCCCCGACTCGGACTCGAGCGCAGCGGAGACGGAGACCTTCACGGAGTACGAAGTCTCGGTGAGCCGGCGCTTCGAAGTGCTGCTGGAGCTGCGGCTGGGGAAGGGCGGCAACGGCGAAGTCTTTCTGGGGATTGACCGGCGGCAGGGCATGCCCGTGGCCATCAAGAGAGAACCCAAAGAAATGCTGAGACACGAATTTGGCCTCATTCAAGAAGTGCGGCTGCGGGGGCCCCTGCTCGCCTACAAAGCCCAAGACCCCCACCCCTCCCGCTTCCTGGGCCTGGTGACGCACTCCGTCGCTCTCGAAGTGGGGAACTCCGCAGTGGCTGCTGCGGTCGCTCACCACAGCGCTCTCGGGGACGCTCACGACCACATGGCCCTCGAGCTGGTGGGCGGCGGCGAACTCCGCAAAGTGCTCAAGTCCAAGTTCCTGAAGGGAATGCCCGTGAGCTCGCTTCGCGCCTCCCGCTGCTGCTGCGCCGCTCACTGCTGCTGCTGCTGCTGCTTCAGCTCGACATGGCCAGGGCCTACGTCTACCAGATCGTCTGCTCCCTCGTCCTCATCCACTCCAAACAAGTCATCCACAGAGACCTCAAAACCCAAAACATTCTCGTCCGCCACGGCGAAACTTTCCAAAACGACGAACTCAAGATCATCGACTTCGGAAACAGCGTGTAAGTCCACACCTCTCTCCCCGCCGCAGCTCCCCCGCACCCGCCCCGCCTTCAGAAAAGTCAAACCCGGAACTGTCTTGACCAAAAACTACACCACTTGCTTCGCATGCGCGCCCGAGCAGTTCCTCCCTTCCGAAAGGGGGTACAGCTTCGGCGTCGACGTCTGGGCCGTCGGAACCATTTTCTTCGAACTGCTCACCGGCGACCGTCTTTTCGAGTGTCTCAACATCCACGTAAGGCTTTTCGGCGCTTCCGTTGCTTTCGAAAACTCCTTTCCACGCCAACTCAACAGGAAGCTGCGCGGCAGATCCCCGCCTTCCGAGAAAAGCAGGTCACCGACCGCCTCCCCTGCCTCCGGCAAGACGCGAAGGAGTTCTTGCTGAAGTGCCTGACTCGAGACCCGCAGAAACGGCCCACGGCGCTGCAGCTGCTGACAACTCCGTTTCTGTTTCCCCTGCACCTCCACCAAATCCGAAGACGCGTCGAAACCACCGACGTGTACAACACGTACATGCGGGCCTTCGAGAAGGGCTGGGGAAACCTGACGCCCATGAAGGAACTCTGCATGATGGAAAACTTGTTTTACGACGAGAACTGCCGCGCCTTCGTCTCGCAGCACTCCACCTCGGAGGCAGTGAACGTGGTCTTGCCCGTCTTCGAGTGCGTGCCCGACTTCCAATCGCAAGATCACCCCATGGAGATTCAAAACTGGATTCTGGCGAGCGACGCCTCCTTTTACTTTGCGCCGGCGAAGCTGGAGGAGCCGCTCGAAGAGCCGGAGGGCCTTTCATCCTGCGGCTCCTTTTCCAAAAACACTTCCGTCAACAGCTTCACCTCCACCGGCACTTCTCCGGAACTCGAGGACAGCTGCTTGCACTCCGGACTCGACAAACTAATTCCCATTGGCCACTTCTACCCCCCGCCCCAGAGCCTCTCCCTCTGCGGCCACGCCCTCCCCAAGCGCAGCTCCACCTGCTCCACCACTTCTTTCGAGTCTCCCCTCGCCGGCGCTCCTCACTATGAAGAAGTGGACCCCCTGGGGGGCAGCACTGACTCCCTGTAGCTTCCAAACGAGCCCAGGCTCGCCCTGTCTTTCGCCTTTTTCACAGTCCAAATCGCCGCGGGCGGCCGCCCCGCTGCTGCTGCTGCTGCTGCTGCAGCTGCAAGCTGCTGCGCTGGAGGTGGCTGCAGCCGGAGCCGCCGCGGCACGCCGCAGCCACAGCCCCCTCCCACCGCTGCTGCTGCTGCGGCGTCAGCAAAGACTCGGGAGTCTGCAGCAACTCTGCTTCTTCTTGGATTTCATTAATTGCGCTGCTGCTGCTGCTGCAGTCCTCCTCGAGCTGCTCCCTGCAGAGGCTGGGCGTCCCGGCGTGGGCCCTGGGCGCCTCGCTGGAGGCCTCCTCCGCCGCTGCTGCGCTGCAGCTCGCTGCCGCTGCTGCTGCTGCTGCTGCTGCTGCCAGCGGCTCCGGCAGCAGCAGCGCCTCGCCGTCCTGGGGATTCTCCACCAGCCTGTAGTGGTACTGGAAGTACTGAGGATCCCGCAGCATGTGTTCTCCAGTTTGCTGGTCCGTCTGCACATACTCTTGTGCTGCTGCGTCCCACACGTAGTACTCATACTCCACAGCCTCGCCGTGCTGCTGCAGCAGCAGCGGGGCTGCAGCAGCTGAAGACGCCTGCACCTCCACCTCCTGCTGCTGCAGCTGCAGCTGCGCAGCCAGCGGGTGGTGGTGCGGGCAGTGATGCTGGCAGCAGCACAACTTCGCCGAGTCCTTCAGCTGCAGCAGCTGCGACCTGTCCGATGGGAGGTGGCTCTGGCTGCGGCTGCTGCTGCAGCAGCCGCTGCAGCAGCCGCTGCAGCAGCTGCCGCAGCAGCTGCTGCTGTGGAAGTCCTTCGCCCCCGCGCATGCGCATCCGCAGCCTCCACAAGCAGCAGCAGCTGCTGCTGCTGCAGCAGCACGCAGCTCCGCCTCCGGAAGCCCCTCAGGTTCTCCCAAGCTGTAGGCCTCGGCCCATAGCCCCTCCTTGCTGCAGCTGCTGCTGCGCTGCAGCAGCTTCTCCCCGGGGCCCCTCGGGAAGCAGGGGGGGCCCCCGTGGCAGTGGTCAAGTTTTGCTGCAGCGGGGCAGAGGGTGTGGCAGCAGGAAGCCATTGTGCTGCGTCTGCTGCTGCGCTGCTGCTGCGCTGCTGCGCATTAAGTCTTATTGTCGAAGCTCTTTTCAACTGCTGCTTCAAAGTGAGAAGACATTGAGAGAACTTCCGGTGCCTCAGCGGCGCGCAGCAGCAGCGGGAGCGCGCTGCTGCTGCTGCTGCTGCTGCTGCACCCCTTGAGTGACCAGTGGACCACTGGTCACGCGTGCTGCTGCACTAGGGCCTGAAGTGCTGCTGCAGTCTCTCGCTGCGCAGCCGCCGCAGCTGTTGGCGAGTCTGGTGCTGCTGCGGGATATAGTGGCGCCAATGCGGCTCAATTGTTTTATTTTATGTATTTATTTCATTTTATTTTATTTATTTATTTTATTTCTTTCATTCATTTTACTTCTTTTCATTTCTTATTTCTTCACTTTCTCCCGCGCCTCCCCCCGCGCATGCAGCCGGCGGCGGCACCTCCGACCTCCGACCCGCGCTGCGTCTCTCGTGTGCAGCAGCTGTTTTGAATTTCCTTCAAATTATGCAATTTGAATTAAATTCAAAAATTAATTTTTAATTTGATTTTAATTTCCAATTGCGCGATTTCAAAGGCCTTTGCTGCTGCTGCTGCCGCGGGAGGCAGCAGCAGCAGCGGGAACGTGAATACGCAGAGGTGGCATTTTTGAATTTTTTTGCAAATAAATATTTAAAAGACTTTTTGCATTTATGAACACCCAAGAAGCGCCGCGTCTTCGCCAGCGAGACCCAAAGGAAGAAATAAATGAACTAAATGAATAGACGGAACAAATGAACTAAATGAACAAATGAAATAAATAAATTGAATGAATAAATGAATTAAATGGAACTTGAATGAACATACTATTTCTGTTTCTTTGGAATAACTCTGGCCTAAGCCCCTGCCCCAAACACCAACTGAACTAAAGGCCCGTCCAAAGGCCCTGAGGGGATTCAAAAGGGCTTTAAATTCAACAGAGCTTTTAATTCAGAAGAGCTTTAAATTCAGAAGAGCTAATAATTCAAAAGCGCTGTTTAATACTTCTGAAATTTGCAACTCGAAAGAAGTGCAGAAACACCGCAGCTCGGCGCGGTGTCTGTACACCTGAACTGCGCATACACCCCGCGTGGAAAGCGCATAAGGCGTCGTCACTTTTTTTTCTCTTCAGCTTTTTGGGGGCTTCGAGTGCAGCAACTGCGGAGAACGTGGAAACTGGAAGTTGAACTGCAAACTGGAGTCCGAGTTGCAAATTAAGTCCTCCAACTTCCCCTTTTTACTTCGAAAAGCTCAAAATCTTCTTCTCAAACATCAAACGGTTCATGCATGCGTCGCTCTCTCCCCGCTGCCGCACCGCCCCGCTGATCGCCACTGTGGTGTACTCGCCGGTGTACCGCCCGGCCTCGTCAACCTGCAGCAGCGGAGAAGTCCTTTTGCAAAGTTCAAATAAAGGTATTTGAGACTTTCTGCAAAAGTTCAAATAAGTGGCATTTAAAGACTCTTTGGAACAGTTCAAGTAAGCATTTTAAGACTTTTTGCAAAAGTTCAAATAGAAGGCACTTAAAGCTCTTAAAAGGTTCAAATAAAGGCATTCAAAACTCTTGAAAGACTTGTCTTTATGTACATTTCAAATAGTTGAGCATTTAAAGCTTTTAAAAGACTTATTTCCGAATAAACTCAAGTGGTGAGGCCTTTAAAGCTTTTAAAAGGCTCACTGCAACGTAAACTTCAAACAAAGCAGCATTTAAACATTTTGGAATATTATTTTTGGCATATATTTCAAATCATGAGGCATTTTAAACATTTTAGACGACTCATTTCAATTCAAATGTTTCAGGGATTGAGTTGAACATGAACTTCACACAAAGCAGCATTCAAAAGATTTAAAAAAATCAATTTTAACGTAAACGTCTAATACAACAGCTTTTAAAAGATTTAAAGATCAATTTTGACACAAATGTCAATGAAGCAGGTTTTTGAAAGATTTAAAAGATTAATTTTGAAATAAACGTCACATAAAACAGCTTTGAAAAGGTTTAAAGATCAATTTTGATAGAAATGCAAAATAAAACAGCTTTTAAGAGATTTAAAGGGCCAAATTTCGGCGACAAAAACGCGCAAGGGAAACGCCGTGCACTGGGCCTCCGGTGTACGTACACCCGAAGCAGGCGAGCGGCGCGCCGCAGAAAACGCGAAGTGGAAAGCAGCAGTGCAGAAGTGGAAAAGAAGTCGAAAGCGAATAAAAAGAAGCAAAAGGTGAATTGAAATTGAATTAAAGTTGAACTGAAGTGAAACGAAATGAAATGAAGTCCAATTCAATTAAGTGCTGCTTCCCACCATTCCCACGTTGATCTGAACCGCCCCGTGCTCCTTCGCCGGGATCAGCCTGGAGGTGGCGGAGCATTTGCGCGGAACGTAAAGATCCACGACGCGGCCTTCGTCGTTTTCCATTCTAAAAATAATAAATAAATAAATAAATAAATAAATAAACAAATAAATAATAAATAATAATTCATAAATGGTGGTCGCAGTGCACACAAACGAAGACTGCAGCAGCAACAGCAGCAGCAGCAGCAGCAAGAAGTGGAAATGCGGGAAAGTGCGGAATTTGAAAAAGTGGAAAGGAGCTTTTAAACGGAATTTGAAGGAACTCAGATTTGCAGAAGAGCAGCAGCAAAGAAGAGACTGCAGCAGCTGCGCAGCAGCAAACTTTAAATGGAGATTCTTTCGCAATTTGAATTTATAAGAAAGAAGAAATAAGTGCGAAAGAATTCATCTTTTCTTTTTTTTGCAAATTGGTCTCTTTTTGATGCATGCAAAGGGCCAAAAAGGGGGCAGCGAGAAAGTCCAAAGGAAATGAATTTACAGCCACAAGAAAGGAAGAAAAGAAAGTTTTAAAAAATGCAAAAATGAAAAATAAAAATAAAAATGCATTCGCAACTGAGGTGTACATTCACCGAAAGGCACTGCGCGCGAGAACGCGCCGCACGCTGCTGCTGCCTTCGAGGCTTCTGGGAAGCAGCAGCAGCAGCAGCAAGAAAGGGAAATGAATTAATTATGAGGCACCAAAGAAGAAAAGGAACAAATTAAGAGTTTATTCCGCGCTGCTGCTGCTGCTGCGGGCCGCTGCAGCAGCGAGGCCGTGGGGCCGCGGAGCGCTCACTTCCGGGGCTTTGAGAAGTCCTGCAGCAAAAGAAATGAAATGAAAGAAGAAAGAGAAAACAAGTTGAGCTTTGGAGGCCGCGAGGTGTACGTACACCTCAGGACCGCGGCCATTGGGCCCTTCCCCACAAGCCCTCCGGCTGCGCGCCGGTTGGGGCTTGCTGCGGCTTGAGAACAGGGCTGAGGCGGGAGGTTTGGCCATTTGTGGCTCCAAAGGTTTTATTTTTGTCTCCAATTCACTCTTTTGAGATGTTTAGACCTTTTGGACTTATTTAATTCAAGTTTGCCCGCGAAAGAACGCAGCAGCGGCGGCTGCAGCTGCGCGCAGGCCTGGCTAGCCGTCGATTGCAGAAACCGGCTTCGCGCCGTCCGTACTTTCTGTTTTTTCTCCTTTCTCTTTCCTTTTTTATGCAAAAAAACTTCAAATTCAACTTATTTAATTATTGTTCTTCTTTTTAATTCCAAAACGCCCCCCCGAAAGGGCCGGATCGGCAGTCCTTCCGCTCCGCTCGTTCAACTTGCTCGCCGGGAGCCCAATTCGGCTGTATGTCCACCTCGTTCATTTATTCCTTCCAAGTCCCATTTAGTTCATTTTCATTTTTCATTTTAACTTCATTTCTTTCTCCACTTCCAACAGAGTTGTCTGCCGAAGTCCAGATTCCGCAGCGCCGCGCAGCACAGGGTTTCAGGTGTCTGTACACCTCAAGCGGCGACCTGCTTTTCCTTTTCCTCTTCATTTTCATCTTCGCTCACTTTTAAAAGTTTCCAAAACTTCTCAGTGAGTCCCCTCTGCGCAGCAGTTCGCGAAGCGGCTAACCAAACCCTAAACCCTAAACCCTGATGCTCTAGGGTTTAGGGTTTAGCGCTTCCTTCTCTCTAGCGCAGACAGAGCAGCTGCAACAAAGGTGCTTTAGCGAGATGAATCACTTCTTGCTTGAGGGTTTAGGGTCTTGAAAGTCTATAGTGGGTTTCTGTTGCTGCTGCTGCTGCGCTGCTGCTGCTGCTGCGCTGCTGCTGCAGACGCAGCTCCGCTGTCTCCGCCAACTTTGCCACTCTGTCTTTTTGATTTCGGAAAAGATGAAGCCTTTAAGCCTGGGTCCTTTCTTGCGCCTCTTGTCTTTGATTGCATGCTTCCTTTTAGCTGCTGCTGCTGCTGCTGCTGCTGCTGATGCAAGCAGCGGGGAAGCAGTTTTTTCCCTTGGCCGGGAAATTCCCGTCAGCACCACAGAGCAGGCCGTCAGGGCGCAGCCGGTGCTGCAGCAAACTGACCCAACAGCAGCAGCAGCAGCAGCTGCTGCTGCTGCTGCTGCTGACGCAGGACAAGTTCGGATTTCTTCGCAGCAGCAAGAACCCCTAAGCAGCTCTTTCTTCGGTGCAGCAGATACTTCCAATATTGCCTTCTCCAGGCATGCGCCAGGTAACGCTGCTGCTGCTGCTGCTGCTGCTGCTGCTGCTGTCGCAGTTGCTTCAAGAAAAGCAGCAGAGACTCTCTGGGCCTTTCTTTGGCTGTTTTATTTTTAAAGTTTGTTTTTTCAAATTAACTTTTCTTTTGCTACCACTTCTTTTTCCTGTTTGATACTGAAAGTTGAAAAGAAGAATTTGAATTTTTTTATTTCTCTTTCTTTCGAACTTCTCCTCAGGCGCGGAAGTCCCGACTTTTTCTTTTTTCGACTTCTTTAATTCCAACTGGAATGATTCCGAATTTGAAAATTCGGCAGAGTCAGAAAATGAAAATGAAAATGAATTTAAATTTGAAAATTCAAATTCAAATTGGGGGGAAAGCTCTTCGCCGTATTTCGTGAGCGACCTATCGGGGCGGGGGCTGCGGCGGCGGAAGTGGAATTAAAAGGGAATTAGGTCGAATTAAATTGAATTGTGTTCCATTAAATTGGCATTGTTGCTATTTAAAACTATTTAAAACAAAAATAAAGAACATCTCCCGCGGATTTAGGCGGCTGGAAACCGAAAAGTGGAACGCGCGCCGTGCTGAGGTGTACGTACACCTCAGCACAACGAGCCAAACCCCCGGCACCGACGAAGCTCCCAAGTTCACAATTTATATTAATGTTATATTAATGTTATATTAATATTATATTAATATTTACATTAATGCTATATTAGTATTAATTCATTTTAATATTAATATTTCACTCTTGTTCTTCTTTGCTTCCACACTGGGTGCTGGACAGACACTGCCACTCCTCTTTTCCGTTTTTTATCCATACATATATATATATAATATATATTGTATACATATATATATAATATTATATATATGAATATATATATAATATTGTACATGTATATATAATGCATCATTTTATATATATTGTATATATATATATATTATCGTACTTGTGTATATATATTGTATATATATGTATTATTATATTTGTGTATATACATATATGTATATAAGTGTATAGGTGTATATATGTATATATATATATGTATGTATATTTAGCAGCAGCAGATGAAGCAGCAAATGGCGATTAGTGAAAACCCAAAAGTTGCCAATTTGGAAAGAAATGCCATTAACAAAAGTGCAAACTGAAGGGGCTGCGAGCGCGCCGCAGTGTACGTACACCCCAAAGGGGGGTCCTGGCGCTCGATGCATTCAATTTTGCAAAACAGAAACGGAATGTAAAGTTGTTGAGTTTGGGAAAGAAAAAAACATTCCTCTAGAGTAGTCCCATTTTGAAGAGCTTTCCTTTTCATATTTTCTTTTTAATTTGAGGCGTTTTCCCCTCCAGCTCTTTTTCGCCTTTTCTTCTACTAGTTTGTCCGGCCCCGAGTGGGCAAAGCCAGGTTTGGAATGCATGCATGCATGCATGCATGCATGCATGCGTGCGTGCATGCATGCGTTAATGGGGCTTTATATAATATATTTAGATGCATTTGTACTATATTATATTATATATAGGCGTTTTATATTTGTAGTTTTGTATAATGGCTGCACTTGTAGAATTGGTGACAGTTTGCGTGAGATGTCTGTACACCCCGTTGACTTGCGGCCGAAGGCTCACTTAGGAGAAGAGCTGAATAAGAAATAAAAGTAACTAAAAGCATTTTTAAAATAAAAGTAATTAAAAGTACTTGAAAAATAAAAGTAATTGGAAGCTTTAAGAAATAAAAGTGATTGAAAGTTTCCGAAAATAAAAGTTTGAATAAAACCGGAGAGGCCCCGCCGGAGGAGGCGAGCAGTTGTTGTGAGTTGCATGCAGAAGAACCATTCTTTTGTTATAATTTGAATTTAAATATTTAAAATTAATATTTTATTATTATTTTCACAAATCAAATAAAGTTTGCAACGAACAGCTGCGCAGTTTCTGTGCGCAGCACTGCTTGCATGCGCCGCTGCCGGTTCAGTTCAAACTGGAGAAAAGAAGCAACAAACAAACATTTGCCATCTATAAAATAAATGCCAATAAATAACAAACAAATAAATGAATGAATTAAATAATAAAACTGGAAAAGCAGCGGCGAACAGTTGCATCAAATGCGAAAAGTGCAGCTTTTGCACTTTCTGCAAACGAGAAAAAGTCGGAAAGCCTTTTCGAATCTGCATTTTGTTCTTCTGCAGACACAACAGCAACTTTGCTACTTTTCATTTCCTTGAAGACGCAGCTGCCCGAGAATGGAAGACCCAATGTCTTCCGTTGCCGACGGCGCTGCAGCAGCAGCAGCAGCAACAGCAGCAGCAGCTGCTGCTGAAGACGCTGCAGCACAAAAAGCAGCGCAGCAAACGCCAGAATGAAACGCCAACACACAGCAGCAAATCAAATAAGTGAAGCAGCAAAGTCCCAAACAACAACGCAGCAGCAGCAGCAGCTGCTGCTGCTGCTGCTGCTGCTGCTGCAGGCAGCAGCAAGAGCTGCAGCATGAGCCTCCTCGTCACAACCGTTGAAAACTATTTATTTATTTATTTCATTCAATTGATTTTCAATTAATTAAAATTACTTTTAATTGCTTTAATTGAAAAACCTGGAAAGCTTGCATTAATTCCCCACCTTTTTACCGTTTAATCAGTTTTAAATGAAAAAAGTCTTATTTGTTTTTTTGCATTAAAATCCCCAATTCTCTCCCCAAATAACTCATTTTTTGCCATTTAATCCAAATTAAGTGATTAAAAAGCACTTTAATTTGTTTTAATTGAAAAATCAGGGAAAGCTTCTCCAAATTTCTCAATTCTTCGCCATTGAACTAACTTTAAGTGGATTAGAGTTCCAATTTGCCACTTTTTCTCGAAAAGTTCCCGATTTTCCTCTCAAATTCTCCAACATTGTGCAATTTAAATGACATTAAATGAATAAGAGACACAATTAACAGTTTTATTTGAAAAGTCATGGAAAATTTCCTTAAATTCCCCCACTTTTCGGCACATTTAGTTGATTTCAAGTGAATTAAAGGCTCTATTTGTCTTTTTTTCTCGAAAAATCTCCAATCTTTCCCCAACATTTGCAATTTAATTAACATTAAATGCAAAAAAGATACTTTGAATCATTTTATTTGAGAAATCATGGAAAGTTTCCTCAAATTCCCCAGCATTTCGCCATTTAACCAATTTCAAGTGAATCAAAGGCTCTCTTTGCCGTTTTTTTCTCCAAAAATCCCGAATTTCCCCTCAAATTCCCTGACAATTTACAAATTAATCGACATTAAACGAACGAAATCCACAATGAACACTTTCAAATTTGAAAATCGGAGAAACTTGCACGAAAATCCCGGCGCTTTGGCACTTGATCGATTTCAAGTGAAATAAAGGCTCTATTTGTCGTTTTTTCCCCCGAAACTCCCAACCCCCCTCCGAATTCCCCATTTTGCGAATTAATCGGCGCTAAGTGGCGAAGGAAACTGCCCGCGGTGGAGCTGAAGGCGGGAAGCTCACTGGTTGGCGGGGGCTGGGGCCGGAAGCTGTAGCGAAGGTCCAGCAAAAATCGACTGCCGTCCACTCCGTGCAAATTCAAACTTTCAATTAACTCCAAAACGTCCAACACCAAAAGCGAAACGGAGCCGCGGCGGCCGCGCCGCCGAAACGCGCGGCCCCGCACCTTTCGCCTGCAGAGCCCCAAACCCCAAACCCTAAACCCTAAACCCTAGACCCTGAACGCCGAGTTCTAAGTAGTAAATGATAAACCCTGAAGTCTAGAAGCTAGACGCGAAGGCTTAGACACTGTGGCCCGTTGAACTCGGAGTCCTGGAGCACCTGAGTGGCCCGTGAGCTAGACTTGTTCATGTTTTATTCCTTTTTTGAAAAGGAGTTTTTCATTTAGTTCTTCATCTACTTATTGGACAAAACGACGGCAAAAACTTATTTCCTAGTTGAGTGAAACCATAAACTTCTTAAAATTTGACATCAAATTAATGCAATTAGCCGTTTATTTGTTTTCACCTTCTCATTCTGCACGACAGTCTCTTTTGCACAAGTAGACATCTACATAAAACCAACAAAGATGCACCAAAAACACTTTGTCGGGGGTGAAATTAAACAGAAAAAAAAGCCAAATTATAAATTTAAAAAAGAATCGACTTTAATTATTCATTTGTTCGTTTTCTTTTGCACTTGCATTTAAGTCCATCTGTATGCGGCGCATGCGTCCACAGAACGGCACCAGTGCGATTATGAACCCTTACTTGTGTATGCTTTTCTATTTATTTAAAACCCTTTCATTATTTACTTCTTATTATTTATCTGTTCAGTTTTAAAGGCTTTTAAAAGCCAAGTAGGGCCACTCACGCCGCCGCATCCAGAGCCTCCGTGAGGCGCCCAGAAAGCCCAGTTGAAAAGCGCAAAAGGGCGGGAGAGTGGGTGTCGGAGCACATAGAACTCCCTGGGAAGCAAAATAAATTAAAAATAAATTAAAATAAATTAAAACGAATCAAAATAAATAAAATACATCAAATAAAATGAAAATTGGAAAAGGAAACATGTCAGCCAGCCCGACGCGCCGCCAGAAAGTCCTCAGGCAAAGGCAGGCAAGTTCAGAAACAAAGTCCATTTGAACAAAGTCTATTTGGCTTTATTTGTCGGAATAAAAACATTAAATTTAAATCAAAAGAACAAAAAGAGGAAAATCAAAAGAAGTGCAGCAAGTAAATAGCGTAAAAGGAACAATTAAACAAAAAAAAAGACAAAATGAGGGTTTCTCGCTTTTTGCATTTTCAAGTTTCTGCAGATTTCTTACTTGGAAAGTGCTGTCCATACTTGAGATAATCGATGATTCTGCTTTTCAGCTGTTTGACGTTTTCCGTGACAGTGTGAAAAGCGCGGTTAAGCATTGGAAACAATTCAGATTCATCTACTGGCGGCTCTTGCTGCTGCTGCTGCTGCTGCTGCTGCTGCTGCTGTTCCTCAGCCTCGCGGCGCGCAGCTGCCATTTCGTCCTCGTAGGAAGACTTCTTCCGCACAAACTGCAGCAAACGGTGCACCACGTCTGAGCTGCTGCTTTGCTGCTGCTGCTGCTGCTGCTGCTGCGCCTCGTGCAGCCCCTGGGCGATTGCGGCCAGCGACTGGCCCAGCAGCACCTCCAGCGTGGCCTCGCTTTCGCCCTCGGGAGAGTAATAGAAGAATTTTACTGCAGCAAATGCACAATTGATGCATTTAAACAACGTTTTGTATAATAAACATGTACAATTCAATAATATAAACACAAAAAAGAGAAAAACGAAGGAAAACGACCAAAAAAGGGCAGAAACAGACACCAGTACAAGCACTGGAAACGAACTTGCTGCTGAAGTGGAAACAGCCCTGCAGTTTAGGCCCTCAATTCACACTTTTCGGATTATTTAGACTTTCATTAAAAAGTATTTTCTTTATTTAACCCAGTTTGATTGTTTAATTGATAGGAAATTGAATTACTCACCAACAGCTGTGGCCAAAGGGTCTATAGCTGGCAAATCTGCAAAGGGAATGCACCAGAACTTGCGAGTCCAGTTCGAATGAGAAGAAATGCAAATTTATGCAAATTCGTAAAATCATAAAACAAGTATTTGCACGAATTAAATATTAAAAGCTGTCCATGGAAAGTTTGCTTTGTGCTGCAGCCTCAAGCTGCTGCCAATACAGATTTGAAGACTGACAAACTTGGGCATATTCCACAAGTGAGGAGTATATATATATACATATATATATATGTACATATATTTGCATATATATACATATATATATATATATATAGAGAGAGAGAGAGAAGTGCAAACGATTCACTCAAAAGAAATTGGACTGAAAACTGTTATGGCCAGGATTGTCAACATTGGGGAGGCAGCAAAACAGGCCCGCAAGGACTGCTGCGCTGCTGCTTATTTTAGTTCGATTCACTTTTTTGGGATTTATTAATTTTCTGTTTTTTTTTACTTATCGCAAAAAAATGAATCTCCGCATTGTACTCTGGCGAGTGCTCTGGTTCAGGCCCAACTGAAAACAGAAAAACGAGAGAGCGGGAAGCCGCGGAAGTGGAAAACAAACACTTTAGCCTGCCCCTGATAGTCCTTTCGTTTTGTAATTAAAACAATTGTAAAATTACGAAAAAAAGAATAAAAGCTGAAATGTTTTGGGGAAAGAAATAGCGGAAAAATGCAGAAAATAGCTGCATGCGGACAGTTTCTCTCGCAAAGCAAGGAACCTGTTGCATGACACAACAAGGCATTAATGAAAAGTTTTCTTCCCAATTTAAACTATTTTTGAGGAAAAAAAGAAGTATAATTAATAGTAAACTCTACAGTTGATGGCTCTACCTGGAATGGTTGCCTCAATATGCTGCATAATGGCGGATGCGAATATTCTGGCGAAAAGTTTCGTCAAGAATGATTCTTCTTGTTTATCTGTAACTTCCGAAATTGAATTTTGAATTAATTCCGAGAAATATCTCACGGCGCAGTGTTTGCAGTCTGAGAAAACGAGAAAAATTGAAAAAGAAATAAATCCAATATCCTTTGCTGGCCTCCTGAGACAGGTTTAGAGCGCCTTTACTCCGACCCCAGACCCTAAACCCTAAACCCTAGACCCTAAATTGTGGTTTGTTTCATTTCCTATTTTCCATATTATCCTTTTTTCCAATTTTTGCTATTCACAGTCCACTCGTTGTGCTGCGGCTGTTGCTGCGGCTGGATACTGTAAGCAATAGCGCCATCTTCAGCTTGCGAAACAAATTTAATCTTTTATTAACATTATTATCCGCCTAATGATTATACTTAGTATAATTATATTCATTTTTTGAATTTATTTCTCGGTTTTGCCTCACAAGCTTTGGTTTCTTCGAACTCCATGTAGAGCTGCTGCACCAGGGCAGGCACTTGGGAGTTGAAGCCTGTGGAAACCCCAAAGTGTTTCCTGAGCCTTGCCTCGATCATCGCCTTAAATATGGCTTGTTGTTCTGTCAGAAAAGAAATAAAAAGAGTTTAAGTTAATTCAAGAGATGCAGTGAAGCTTTTTTGCGTTTGTCACTTCGAAAAACACTCAAAATCGATATTAAAAAAAGATATGCTTGCCGGCACTTTTCGCAGTCTCAAGGCAAATACATGAGTAAAAAGCATAAAATAATTGGCCGATGAATTTAAAATATAAAAAAGACGAAAGAAGAGGGGAAAATAAATGCCATGAACAAAGAATACAATTTATTTCCATCTTCTTTCCCCTTGATTCTGGCACCAAATGCAGTAAGTTGCATGCAATAAGTTGAATGTACAAAATAACTCAAAAACCTAGACAAAGAAGTCCAAAAAAGTACAAATTCAGGTCAAATAAGCGCAATGATCACAGCAAACAAAATAAGCCCGACAGAAAAGCTCGCACTTGAATTAAAGAGTTAAAGTAATTAAATTGAATTGAAGATGTCCGAATTAGATGTCAAATACTTGTTTATTTATTTATTTATTTATTTGTGTATTTGTTTATTTATATTTGTGTTTACCGTAAGCCATTGCGACATTTTGCAGCAGCCGAAACGTGCGAAATGTTTTCACGTGAATTGGCTGCGCAGCTGTGGCGAGGTCTCTGGCAGCATCGACAATATGAGAATATTTATCTCCCAATTCCTCCACTGAGTGTTTAATTGCAGCTTCATGTTGATCTTGAGGAAGATTGGAAACCAAAATCTGGTCAATGGCGATGTCGATCGCCTCGGAAACTGAACACAAAAAATAGGACCCGCATAGCAAGAAACAAGCAAATTGAAATGCTTAACTTGTGTGATTTTAATTTTTTATTAAATAAATGCCAATTTATTTCATATACACACAAAAGAAACGGAAAAAAAGCAGAATTTAGGCGCAGAGATAAGCTCAGCATGGCAGCAGCAAGCATATCCATTTGTTCTATGAAGTGAGAGCTGAATGCAAGTTTAAATTAAATCAAAAAGAATGAACTGTTTAAAATATCTGTGCATGAGTAGAAGAGCAGCAATTAAGGTGGAAGAGCAGCAATTAAAGCGCTTCACCTTCGGTCTCGTAGGGAGCGCACTGGTCTTTGGTGATTTCGAAAACGCTTTCTCTGATGAACCTCCTGACCACTGGTTCTGCCTGCGACTTCAAAAAAGATGCTGCTGCTATTTTGCTGCAGTTGTCTTGCCCAAATCGGATAATTGCAGCATCTCTTTGGGGCAGAATTGCAATAACCGGGCGGATCGGCTCGCAGGTGTCCTGCGTGATGATCTGCCCCAGTTGAGCGTGTAAAGACACATTTCTTTGCTCCGAAGGAGTCAAAGAAAAAGTAAATACTTTTTGCAAAGACTCGTAAAGGTGGTAAAGGCTCAGAGACGAGCGAAAAGGCAACAAGTTCACGTGAATGGAGGAAGTGTCCACCACGCTGCCTCCGCCAGCAGGAACCTCCACTGTGCAGAAAACACAAATCAATAAAACCAAATCAGCAAATTAGCAAAAGCAAAAAGAAACAAAAAGGCGAAAAATCTATAAACAGGCCTTTTAATTCGATATTGTCATCACCAGACAGCGGTGAAATCTTTCATCAAAGCTAAATAAGAGAAGGGTGTGCATGCATGTTTTTGCGGGTATATCTTTTTGAATTAGCAATAAAAATATAAATGTTTATATCTGTACACTGCCACAGGTATTTGTCCATTAATTTATATGTAGATATGCTGGCTCTTCTTTACATCTGCAACAGAACACATTTGCAGGCATTCGATTGCCCTCTTGGCAGCTTGCATGCGTGGATTTAGGCAAATGCTTTCAAATACTTCATTCGAAATATATATTTTCGAGGTAAATGAATGCATAAACAAATATGAATGCGAACATGCGTGCAAATCAGTGTATGCAAGGTTGTATGTGTTGCATGGTCGTGTAAATAGTCCTGAGTGCCTCTATCCATTATATGCACCAAACATACATATATATATATATATATATATATTTATATTACATACATATATACATATATAGATACATGCATGTGTGTATATAGATTCAAAAGTGCATGCATATGCATGTATCTGCATGCATGTCCACGCTCAGAGGCCTCACGTGCGATCTCCTTGCCGAGCACATCAACGACAATGTCATAAACAATCATCGCGAGTCGCCCGGCGTTGTCGGGCACAAGAAAAGAAACATATTTGCCCATCATGGCCTGGCGGACTTCGAAGATGAGGCGGCTGGGGTTCGAGGCCAGCGTTGCTGTTCAAACAAAGAAGAAAGCGCAAACAGAAAATCAACGGGAGCTGATCGGATGCTACAAATCGCTTTTAAAACGACAAATAAGCATTAAAAGTAATTAATTAACTGAAATTAATTAATAGGCCTTCTGCATTCTCTAGCAGACTATGCAATTGTTCTCAAAATTTCAAGCCATAAAGCACAAGCCATGAACACCGACGCATTCCTTCTCCCCGATGTGTCTTAAATACATTCGAGACCTGCAACCCTAAGCCCTAAACCCTAAACCCTAAGCCCTAAACCCCGAGGAAATGAGTTGGGAACTTTGCATGCAACTCTGAAGCTTGAAACTTGCGATTTAGCTTCAAGACCAGCTGCTTAATCTCTGAGGCTGAGTCCAAGCTCGTGGCCCATTTGCAGCAACTGGCTTACGCGAATAAGTGAGAGTGTGGGTAATCTTTTTTGAAAAGGAGCGGCTCATTCCTTTTGCTTTTCTTCTTGTCATTCCAGTTTTGCTGAGGAAGCTGTACGCGCTGATGTAGATGCGGCGGCGGAGCTCCCTGTGAGAGGCTGCAGCAAATGCAACAAAAGAAAACTTGGATAAGACAAGACGAAATAAAACCTTCAGAAAATGCAACAATAAAAGGAGAAATAGCACAAGATAACCCGAAAAGAAAGACAGAGGTGAAGATTAGCAGAAGTTGCGTTCAAGCTGCACAGCAAAGGAGAAAAGGCACGAAAAAGGCATTACTCTGAAGTCTTCAGCAGTTCCCGCATATATAAATAGATACACAAACAAAGATATACATATTTATAGGCAAGAACATAATAAATTATAAAGAGTAGATTGCCTCTACAAATATGCACACAAATGTTCATGTGCATGCAAATATGAGGTTAAACAAGCGCATTTTGTGTATCTGCCAATGTAGTTGCAATGCATGCATTTTGCGAATTTGAACATATTTTATAGATGCAGACATAGACAAACAAATATTAAATGTGAATAAATATAAATACCAATGAAAAAAGTGCAAAAAACGGACCTAATAAGACACAATGTTGCACATGGTTGAGCAGCGCGTCTCTTGCAGCTGTCGCAGTTTCCTCGATATTCCATTCCTTCAAGTCTTTGAAAACGCCTTCAAATTTCTTTCTTTCTTCTTTATTCATTTTATTCAGCAAAGTGTTGAGACGCACAATGCGGTCGTGAAACGCATAAGCCTGCAGAGGGTTCATTCCCCGCAGCTTCTCTGCATCCAAGTCGTAGGCTTTGTACTGCTCCAAGTAGGACATGTGCTGCAGCAGCAAAAAGAAATGCAAAATAAAGTGCAATTAAATGAAAAATAAATAAATAAATCGTCTATCGGAAGGGATCTTCAGGAAAAAGAAGCAAATGAGAACAAGAGGTGACGCAACAACTCCACAGAAGCAAAGGAAAAGCCCTTCCCGATTTAATTTAATTTAATGGCTTAGAGGTTAAGGTTTAAACCGAGGATTTAAAAAGAGGTAATTTTGAATTGCTGCAAAACCTACGAAAATCATTTCCTGCAGTTCGTGCCCTGGAACTTGGAATGCTGCTTCCTCTCTGAAAGATTATTTAGAACGGAAACACGCAGACAAATGCCCCAACTTTGAGTTTTAAATGGTTCACATTGCTAATAAATGGTAAACAATTTTGTAAAAGGATGAAATGCGATTGAGATCGGCGTTTCTCGTTGCTGCAATTTGCCCTGCTAATGCGAAAAGTTACACAGTACATGTCCGCTGGCAAATTAGCGTGGGCAGCAGCTAGCGAGATCGAAAGAAAGATTAATTTGAAGAAAGAGTGATTTAAAGAAAGATTAGTTCAAAGAAAGATTAATTTGCGTTGCCTTGTTACCCCATTTGCGCTTGCACGGCTGCAGTGCCCAGCAAGAAGTTCGTTAGAGCCTTTTTGTTGGACTGAAACTCTTCGAGCGCCTGCACTCTTGTCTTATCTTCGAGCATTCCTTGGTAGGCAAAGTAAAGGCCATAAACGGGTTTGGTGATTGCGTTTAAAAGCATGGCGAGAAAGAGAGTAGAGTCCAGTGCAGACACGGAAAAGTGAATCGTGCCCCGGACCAAGGCGGAAATCTTGTCTGCATTCTGAACTAAAAAGGAAGCAGAGCCCCTGAAAGTGTCGAAAATGGCAAAGTAAAACTTTCCTTCGCCTCCAAACCAACGAATAAAGGTTTCTGCCTTTTCAAACCAAGCTGCCACAACCCCGAACAGTTTCAGCATGCGGAAATGCCGGATGATCTTCCTGAGGCCAACCTCCTGCGGGCCCGAAAAGGCAAAAAACGGAAGGAGAGGCAACTAAATTGCAAACTGAGTACTTATTGAGTAAAACTAAGCACAAGTATGCGTTTAAATGGCAAAGAATCGCGTTAAATGAGCCAAAATGCGCTCTTTGTCTTACCATTGCCCACTGCCAGGCTCTGCCGAAGCGCGCGAGCACTTTGTGAAGTCCAACATTAAGAGCTTCTGCAGTGAGTCTGACGCTGGTCTTTGCCAGTTTCCACGCTCTTCTTTTTCCTTTTGCTTTTTCGGCCTTGGCTTTCTTGAATTGGGCCTTCGCCTTCTCGAAACTGATCTGCGCTTTGTTCTCCTTGATGCGTTTCAACATAATCTGACGCACGTTTTCCGAAGTTGTCGGAGCTCGTTGACCTCCGGAGGTTTGGCTTTCTTCCGTTGCCAGGGAAGCGGAGCTTCCCACAGCTTTCGCTTCTTCTGCTGCTGCTGCTGTTGCGCTCCGCGCTGCTGCTTCGGGCTCTGCAGCTTTTCGCTGCGCGGCGCTTTGCTGCTGTTTTCCCTCTGCATCAGAGGAAGCTGCCGTCTGAGCCTCTGAAGACGGCTCTGTTGGTCTTTTGGTTTCTTCTTTCTGTGGTTTGCTTTCTGTCTTCGCCGCAGAAGAGGTCACTTCCTCTTCCAGCTCCCGCTGCTTCAAGTCTTCGCCTCCCAGGGCCTCTTCCGCAGTCAACTCCCCCCACCTGAGGCCAAAAAGCTCCATGTCTTTTTCTTCGGAGTTCTCGCCCAAAGACTGCTGCGTCACTTCCTTCATGTGCATCTGCATGGCGCTGTTGAAGACGAAGGAAAGCAGATTCACAATAGTCGAAATCATCGCGAGCAAGCTCAGCGGGTTGGGCGCAGCCACGAAGGAAACAATGGAAACGGAAACAAATGCAATATTCGTGATGAAAAGGATCAAAGGAAGAAAGCGGATCACAGTTGTCAAGATGCGTTTCAGAATGGTGCACATTCGCGCCCAGGCCTTGCTGGCCATCTTCTTGATCCACTGCACTGCTTTGCTGCTGGACTTTTTTTTCCCTTTGGAAACAAAAAGTTTATTCAACTTCAGCTTCACAATGCGGCCTGCAGCTCGAAGTTTCCGGAAAGCCGAGCCCAGCCGCGCCATGACAGAAGAGAAGAACAGCGAGCCCGGCGACGGCTGCTGCACCACCCGCACCAGCACTCTGCTGCACATTTTGCTGCTGAGCCCTTCAGCAGCAGCAGTGGGGCCCACGAAGTGCCGCTGCTTCTTGAAATAGGACTTTCCAGAGTCGTGCAGCGCCAGCTTCTCCTGCAGGTCAAGTGCAAACGACTTGAACACATCTTTGGACTTCTTCCGGGACCGAGGCGGAAGCTGCCACTTAAAATCCGCAGGAAGATCTACAGGAGCAGGCGGCGCGCTCTCTGCTGCTGCAGCTATGGCAGCTTTTGCTGCAGCAGCCTCTGATGCGGAAGCTGCAGCAGTGTCTTCTGAGGGAGCTGCAGCGGCCTCTGCTGTAGGAGCAGCAGCCGCCTCGGATGTGGAAGCTGCTGCAGTCTTTGCTGTAGGAGCTGCAGCAGACTCTGCTGTAGGAGCTGCAGCAGCATCTGCTGCAGCAGTATCTGCTGCAGGAGCTGCTGCAGCAGCATCTGCTGGAGGAGCTGCTGCAGCAGTGTCTGCTGCAGGAGCTGCTGCAGGAGCATCTGCTGCAGGAGCACCTCCTGCAGGAGCTGGTGGAGCAGCAGCTTCGGGTGATGGAGCAGCACCTTCCGGAACGGGTGGAGCCGTCTCTGCTGCAGCAGATTTTGTTGCAGCTGTTGCGTCATTTGCAACAGCACGAGTTGGGGGAGAGGCTGCATCGGCTGCTCCAGCAGAGGCTGCAGCATTAGCAGCAGGGCCTTCTGCAGCAGGCGCTGCAGAGTTGTCTGCAGCCTTGGGCTTCTCTGCTGCTGCTGTCTGCTGGCCGTTGGCTGGCGGCTCTCCCGCAGCAGCAGCAGCAGCAGCAGCAGAGCTAGCGGGCTCGTTTTCTCCCTTTAATTGGAGAAAAATGTCTTTTTTGTTTTCCACATCTTCGGTGCTGAAATCTTGCAGCTTCAGATGCTGCTGCCGCAGGGCTCCCGCTGCAGCACGGCGCCTGGGGGGGCCCCGAGCCCCCTTTGCCGGGAAAGCTGCACCTAAAGAGCGCCTATTGTCCCAATTATCTCCTTTTTCATTTTGTATAATTGTGTAGAGTCTCGTATTTTCTTTTGAGGCTTCTCTGAGGGGCGCAGCAGCAGCAAAGTGCGCGCGCCGTTCAGCAGCAACGCCAGCTGGGAGGCGCAGGTCTGCTGATTTCCGGGAAAGGCCACACGCCGAAGCAACAAAAAGGTAGATTCCACAAAGTCCAAGAAGAACGCGTTTCATTTTCGAAAATGAGATCCGCGAAAACGCCCCATGGAGGCACTCGAGCCCGCGGTGGGAGCTAGGCGACAGCGAAACTCTGTGCAGAACATGGGCCGACAACGGGTAAAACAAACCCAGTGGGAGGAATAAAACGCGAAATTCGCTATTAAATCCTCTCCTCTTTGATTTTAATTAGAAGATCAAGCTTAAAAGCAGCGGCGAATGCGCAAAAGAGTCCCGAAAATGCGCAAGGTGGCCGACGACTGCGCGGGTGGACCAGCCGGCTTCCGCGAGGCGGCTGCGGGAATGCCACTCAAAATTAGAGTCCATTGATTCAAATATTCCAATTGCTCAAAAACAAAAGCCGTCAACAATTTTTATTGCGCAAAGAGGACGCAGATTTCATGCTGCACACTGCGCTTTGGGGCCCGAGGCTTGACCTCACTGAAACGCAGAGAGTTCAGCTGGCGTGCTGCTGCCCAAGCTTCCCGTTTTCCTAATTTTTTATCCTTTTGTCTTTAAAATCCAGAAGACCAATTTGATTGAGACATTTAAAAACCTAAAAAGCGCCAACTTAGATGCTAGAGAGTCCTCAAAGTTGAAAAAATTAAAAGCGCTCGTGCTGACGGGAAGTCGGAGCCAGCCCCAAGCCGAGCGCCTTCACCCTCTGGCCACTAGACACCAGCAGAAACTAAAAAAAAATGTCAGTTTTGTCTTTAAATGTTTAAAATAAGCTATTTGAAGGAAAATCTCGATTTGAAATGGGGTTTTACGCGGCGCGAGCCGCGCCCGCAACGCAGACAGGAGCGCCAACCCGCCGTGCCTCGCCACTCGAGTGAAACTTTTCTCCCTTTTGCAAAGCTTACAATCCAAACGAAATAAAGTATTTTATTTTGAATTAAAAAATAGAAGGAAAATGCAATTTCAGCGCCCCAGCCAAACCCCGTGTGCAGCTAGCAAAGGGTCAGTGGTCCGCCAGCGGTCCAGTCACGCCCGGGCTTTATTTTTGCGCTTTTCTCCAAATCAAAACCGAACTTTATTTATTTATTTAAATTAATATTTTGGACATTTGTATTTCAGTTTTGATATAAAACAGATCTTTTAAGAAGAAACGCAGTCTAAGTACCACCAACTGAAAGACTGAGATGAAGGAAAGATTCAATCTTCTCTGAATCTTCCATTTCAGTTTTTTTAAAGGAGTTCATCAGTTTGTTTTCTCATTTTATTTATTTATTAAATTAAATTCAACTTCTCCAAATTCAATTTAACTCATTTCCCAATCTCGATCTTGGGAAGCCGATGCAGAAAACAGCTGCTGCAAGTTGCTGCTGCAGAGAGTCTTGAGGCATCCGCAGAAATCATCAGATCTACTTTAAGTGTTTAATTCATCACTTCGGAAATAAATAATTAATTAAAATCATTTGGAAATAAATAATTAATTAATTTTTTCATTTTTAATTAATCCTCCTTCTTCAAAGGACTCGCCAAGCTGCAGCAGCAAAGAAGAGTCTACAGAGTTGATCTTGAATTGATTCAAATTGATGGCCACACAATTCACTTCTGAGTAACCACTGTCGCCGTTCTTCTGTTTTCTTTTAGTAATAATAATAATAATAATAATAATAATAATAATAATAATAATAATAATAATAATAATAATAATAGTAATAATAATAATAATAAATATAATAGATATAATAGTGTTATTATTATTTCCCACTTTACGTTTCCTTTAATTTGACTTTTGTTGAATTTCGCTGCTGCTGCTGCTGCTTTCCTGTTGTTGCCAAAAGCTGCATTTCAGTTTCTTGACTTCTATGAACAGCACCAGAGTCTTCTTCAACTTTAGAATTTAATTCTTCTTTTAATTAAAGAAATTCAAGAACTTAAATCTGCAAAAAGAGGGAAAAAATGACAAAGATATTTCTACAGAAGACAAAAATGACAAGGACACTTCGTTTCGATAGGGGTTTATTCAGCTTTTCCTTCGCAGCAGTCCGCAGCAGATCCTCCCCACTTCTTTATTCGAAGCAATTTCAAGCTTTTCGAAAAAAACAAAAAATTAAAAATCAAAAATAAAAATAAAGCATCATTTTGCATTCACCGGGCCCCTGAGGTGTCTAGACACCTCAGCGCAGCGCAGCTTGCACGGGAGTTGAAGGCGCAGCAGCTTCTTCACCTTTTGCATTTTCCATTTTTGAATTGTTTTGCGAATTTGCTGCTGCTTCTTTCAATTGAGTTTGGCCTCCAAAGCAGCAAAAGAAACAAAAAACAAAATCATAAACTGCACTGCAGAGCTGCTGCTGCTGTCAGAGCTGCTGCTGCAGTCCCTACTTGCTGCTTCCAATTCAAAAATAAAATGTTCCAATCTTCTTTAAAATCTCCAGAAACCCCCAACATTAGAGGAATTTATTATTCAAAAAAAAGGCCCCCCAGGGGCCCCCAAGGGACCCCAGGGGGCCCCTGGGTCCCAGCTCATAGAATTGGTAGCAGTCTAGATACAGCTAGCTACAGCTATCTGCAGCTAGCTGCAGCTAGCTGCAGATAGCTGCATAGATCTGGCTCGCTGGAGCCACCAGCTGGCCGGGCTGCTGAGGCTTTGATTCTGCAGGGAGAGCAGCAGCAGCAGCTGCTGCAGCGGCAGCAACAGCTGCTGAAAAAGAAGGAACTGTTTCAGAATTGGGTGTTGAGGGAGAGAACTTCGGGCAAGACAGC
>NW_013541483.1:41489-43989 GCF_000499545.2 Eimeria tenella
GCTGTGACAGCACGGGCGAACAGCTCCTGATCAGGCATAGCAGAAGATTGGTGCTGCTGCTGCTGCTGCTGCTGCTGAACAACAGCAGCAGCCGCTGCAGTGCCAGCAGCAGCAGCAGTACGCAGCATCGCAGCAGCAGCAACTCAGCGCGCAGCCCTGCGTGCAGGTCATTGCAGTATACATACACTCTAAACAAATGATAATTCCTTTTTAATTCAAAATTAAATAAATAAAAATAATAAAAGAAAATAAAACAGTAAAAGAACAAAAGACAGTCCAAAGTGAACACTCAGCCCCCACCACCGAACGGGGGCCCCCAGGGGCCCCCCGCTCACCGCAGTGGCTTTGAGTTCTCTCAATACGAAGGCCAAAGCTGCTGCTGCCTATGATTCAATTAAATTAAATTTATTTTTATATTTTGAGATTAAAATTAATTCTAAATGAAGGAGATGACACCGCGAGGGGGCACACCGGCGTTTCAAGTGTACAGCCACTCCACAGAACTGCCCGGCGCCTTGCTGCAGCAGCAGCAGCAGCAGTAACAGCAGCGGCACTAGCAGCAGCAGGCAGCAGCAGGTGCAGGGCTCTTCAACAAGCCCCCACTGCGGGCAGCCGGCTGCGGCAGCAGCCCCAGCAGCGGCAGCAGCAGCTGCAGCAGCAGCAGCAGCAGCAGCAGAATTGATGCGCCACCAGTGTCACTCTGGGCCGACAAAGCATCCCCGACGACAGTGACAGCAGCAGCAGTTGCAGTGTTGTTACGGCGATAGCAGCAGCAGAAGCAGCAGCAGCAGCAGCAGCAGCAGCAGCAGTGCTGCTGTTGCTGCTGCTGCATCCCAGCAGCAACGGCTCAACGCTTCTTGGCCCACTTTCCCTCTAATGGCCCGCATGACAAAAAAGTGGGGGGCCCCTGGGGGCCCCCTGCGCCTTGACCCTGCAGCAGCAGCAACAGCAGCAGCAGCTGCTGCTGACGCGCTGGACTCAGCAGACACAGCAGCACCTACCCCGTCTTCCTTCTGCAGCAGCAGCAACAGCTGTAGCCCCAGCAACAGCAGCTGCAGCAGCAGCAGCAGCACCGCTGCGGGCGCTAGCCAGCCCGCTAACAGCAGCAGCCGTGAAAGCAGCAGCAGCAGCAACACAGCTAGTAGCAGCAGCAACAACAGCAATGCTGAAAGCAGCAGCAGGTGCAGCCGAGCTGCAGCAGCTCCGGGACAAAGAAGGACGCCTGGAGCTTTAACTGTTGCTGCTTCTGCTGCTGCCGCAGCTGCTGCCTTTGAAGAGATCAGACGTGCTGCAGCAAAAGTGAGGGAAGGCCGAAGCGCATGCAGCAGCAGCAGCAGCAGCAGCAGCAGCATATGCTCTCCAAGTTCCACTGTGGCTGCTGCAGAGTCTGTGCAGATATGCCAGCCCTCCTCGGCGGGGCCGACGATGGGGCCTCGCCAACTGCAGCAGCTGCAGCTGCAGCAGCTGCAGCAGCAGCAGCAGCATGAGCAGGATGAGCAGCAGCAGCAGCAGCAGCAGCAGCAGCAGGAAGAGTGTGGGGTGGGTCCGCTTCTCCCCGAGCTGCTGAACCCTCGGCTGCTGGGGCCTTCCTTTTGTCGTTCGAATTCTTTGCTGCAGTCAGGAGCAAGCAGAAGCATGCGGCAGCAGCAGCAGCAGCAGCAGCAGCAGCACGTCGCGTGGCTGGCCCCAGGCTCTCTCGCCTTCGCCCGCCTGCTGCTGCGGCAGCAGCAGGCCTCAGGGGAAGCAGCAGCAGACACCGCTGCCTGCAGTCCCAGGCCTGCAGCAGCAGCAACAGCAGCAGCAGCAGAACCAGCAGCAGCAGCAGCAGCAGCAGACCCGATGGGAAGCTGGGAGTACGCGTTTGACAGCAGCAACTTCGAGGCTTTTGTCACTGAGAGCAAACGAAGGGCTTTTGCAGCAAGTGTGCATTTCTTTATTTAATTAATTTAATATAATTTAATTTAATTAATTTAATTTAATTAATTTAATTTAATTAATTTACTTTAATTTAATTTATCTTCTTTTATTCGTCTCCTTTTTGGGTGTTCTTTTGCATGCGGCGCTGTGGGTTTCCTTTTGTGGCTTTTTCCCCCAGCAGCAGCAGCAGCAGCAGCTGCTGCTGCTGCTGCTGCAGCAGCAGCAGAGACATTCGCCGGGAGCGTCTCCTTTTTGCTGCTGCTGCTTCCTCTTTAACTTTTATTCATTCCCTCTTCTATTTCTTTGCTGCAGCGTCTTCCGTAAACCCTAAACCCTAAACCCTAAACCCTTTTTGTGCTTTTTGCTTTTGCTGCTGCGCACCTGCAGTTCATGCTGTTTTCAAGCAGGGGCGCAGCGGGGGTGCCCGGCTGGAAGTAGCAGATTGCTGGAGCAGCAGCAGCAGCAGCAGCAGCAGCTGCTGCTGCTGCAACGGCGCAGCAGAGTTTGCTTCGATGGTTGACTTCCAGTTGTCTCTTCTTTTCCTCATGGGCTCGCTGCTGCAGCAGAAGGAGGAGCTGCTGCA
>NW_013541483.1:45194-59142 GCF_000499545.2 Eimeria tenella
CGCAGCAGCCAACTGGCGGGTCCCCTGTCTGTTTCTTGGGGGCCCCCGGGGCCCCCGGGGCCTTGGGGGCCCCTGGGGGCCCCCCAGGTTCAGGGGCTGCTACTAAGTGCTGCTGCTGCATGCGCGCAGCAGCAAGAAGCAGCAGAAGCAGAAGGCGAGGCGGCCCTTGACCGCTTTATTGAGGCCTTCGCTCATGCAGCAACTGGCGATGCCAGCGAACCTGGCTAGCTAGCTAGCTAGCTAGCTAGCTAGCGAGCTAGCTAGCGAGCTAGCCAGCGGCAGCTAGCTAGCCAGCTAGGCGCAGTTATTTAGCTAGCCAGAAGCTAGGTGGCTAGGCGCAGCTAGCTGGCTAGTCGGCGGCAGCTAGCCAGGTAGCTAGGCGCAGCTAGCTAGCCACTGCTTAGCTAGCTAGATAGCCAATCAGTTCAGCAGCTAGCTTATCACCAAGCTGGGCCTGCGGGAGCCTAGCTAGCTAGCCAGTAAGCTGCTGGCTAGGACAGAGCCCCGCCGTTGGCTAGCCAGCCAGCCGGCCAGCTAGCTAGATGGCTAGCTAGCTAGTTGGCTAGCTAGCTAGCCACCTAGCTAACTGGCTAGCTAGCCAGCTTTTGGCTCAAATCCTTTTTTCTGTTTTGAACAGCAGCAGCCTTTGGAAGCAGCTTGTCTTGAGAAAAACGAAAAGGGAGTTCTTTTTTTTGTTTTGCTGCAGCCCGCAGCTTCTGGGACAGCTAGCCACAGCTAGCTAGCTAGCCATGGCTAGCTAGCTAGCCATAAAGCTAGCCATAGCTACCTAGCTAGCTAGCTAGCCATAGCTAGCTAGCTAGCTAGGTTGCCCAGCCTAGAAGTTTACTTGCAGCAGCGGCGCAGAATCGAAAGAAGCAGCAGCTGGTTATAATTATGAATATTATTTAATTAATTATTTACTTTTAAATTATAATTGTAATTATTATTTTATTATTTATTTAATTTTAAATTATAGCTATAATTATCATTTAGTTCTTCATTTACTTTTAAAAGAATTTTCCTTCTCAACTTGAAATGGGGGCCTCCAAGGCAATTAAAAGAAATAAATTCCGATTTGAAATAAAAAATGTTTTGAATGTTTCTTTTTTGTTTAAATTCGTTTAAGTTATATTTAAATTCATTTAAATTATATTTAAATTCATTTAAATTCATTTAAATTGTGTTTAAATTCATTTAAATTATATCAAAATTGAGCGGCTGCGGGGGCCGGCTGCTGCTGCTGCTGCCTTCCCCGTAAACCCTAAACCCTAAACCCTAAACCCTAGGCCTTACTTGTGGCGTCAAACTGCAGATCCGTCTGTCACTGAGGAATCAGGGCTTCTCAGAAGCAGCAGCAGCAGCGGCAGCGCAGCAGCGGCAGCAGTAGCAGCAGCGCAGCAGCAGCAGCAGTAGCAGCAGCAGCGAAGCAGCTAGCTTTTCACTTCAACAAAAGCAACTTCTTCAGCTTTCTCTTCAAATTGAGATTAAAAATATATTTAAATGTTTTTTATTTCTTTTAAAACAAAACAGAAGCAGCAAAAAAGGAAAGTGAAATTTCATGTTTTGTTTATCTAGTCGGAAGAGGAAATAGACGAAATGCATTTCATTTCAAAAATACTGTTTATTTATTTATTTATTATTATTTATTAATTTATTTATTTATTTGTTCAGTTATTTATTTATTCATTTCTTATTTATTTTTTTATTTTTTTATTTACGTGCTGTTTCTCCTGCCTGTGGTGTTTCTGCATTTTGGGTGGACTTCGCGTCTTTTTGATTTTTCTTTTTTCTTTTTTTGCTTCATTTGAATAGCCAGAGGGCCGCAGATAAGGCCGAGGGTTTAGGGTTTGGGGTTTAGGGTTTAGGGTTTAGGGGTGTGCCTTGTGCTGTGCTGATGAAATATATGAAAACGTAATTAATTAGACTAAGGAGATAATTTGTAATGGAAATACATTTCCCTTCCAATATATAATTAATAATAATAATGAATAATAATAATAGTAATAATAATAATAATATGATAATAATAATAATAAAAGTAATGATAATAATATAATAATGATAACAATAAATAGTATGACTTGATATCTGAATAAAGTAGCTGTCTGTGAAGGCAACCAGCAAATTTTGGATTTTTTGTTCAATTAATGAACAATTAAAGTTTGTTTACTTTTAAATAAAAAACAATTAATAATTGTTTATTGTTCAACAATCAATTAATTGAAGTAAGAGTTGCGGGGGAACTGAAATGAGCAATTAATAGAATGAAAGACTCGCAAACGAAATTCAAGTTTGGATCTGCTTCTGATTTCGTTTTCAATTCAAATTAAGTGGAATTTCCTTTTTAATTAATTAAATTGCAAATAAAATTTAATATTTGCGACGTTTTAAAATAAAAATTGCCCTTTGTTTTGACACACAGCAACAATTCCTTTTCTTCTGCTGCTGCAGTGCATAGGAAAGCAGCCAATTTAATCAATTTCTGCTCGTTTTCCATTTTTTATTCTCCAAAACACAAAAACAAAGTTTTATTTTCCAAAATATACATGAATTAAAGCTAATGAAAGGCGGAAAACGTTTCAAATGGTTTAAAAGCCATTCAAGACAAATCCCGTAAGAAGCTGCTGGATACATCTTGGCGTCTGCGGCAGCTGTTTGAAGGATATAAGTCGCGTTGCGGCTAAAAAGGATTAATTTTTAATTTTAAATTCAATTTTAGAATGCAAATTGAATTTAAAAATCAGTTCAAGCTGCAAAAGACGGAAAATTAGTTGCAGGCGTGCTGCTGCTGCCGCCGCAGCGGGGGGTGCGGCGGCGGCGGGCGGTCCTAGGCACAGGGATGTCTGATCTGCCGTGGATTTCGCGAAAACGGAATTAAAATAAATGAAATAAAGTTATTTTCGCTGAATGTGAGGCAGTTAGTGAAAAAAGGAGAAGAAATGTTGCAGATTTACTCGCAGGAGCAGTCAACCCGCTGCCGCCGCGTCTTTTTCTGTGTCTTCTCCGTACGCGCTGCGCTGCAGCGATCCGCGGCACTTTCTGGTGTATTTACAGTTCCCTTTTTGTTTTTCAAATTAATAAACAAATAAAGAAACCATTTTAGATAGAGAGACGGGGAGACAGCCGCAGCGTCGGGTCCCAGCAGCCCGCGAGATGAGACTCGAGCAGCAGCAGCAGCAGCAGCAGCAGCGGCGGCAGCAGCAGCAGCAGGACATATCTGGGCTTCCCGTCTGCGTTAATTCCCCTTTTCCCTCCTTTTTGTCTTTATTTTAAAGTTTTTTCCCCCTTAATTGCTGCAGCAAACTGCAACAATGCTGCTCTGTGTCCTGGCTCTCCTCTGCGGCACAGCAGCGCTGCCTGCTATGGGTGGGCTCCCCTGGGGTTAACAGTTTTGCACAATTTGTTTCTTTCTTTCTTAGTTTTGCCCCTTAATGCTGTAGATCTGCTGCTGCTGCTGCGCTGCTGCGCTGCTGCTGCTGCTGCTGCTCGCGCTGTCTCCTTTTGCTGCCTCCCGCGTGGGGTTCCTCGCTGTGGCTTGGGGGGACTTGCAGTTGAAGATCCATTAAGAGAATGTCTCTGTCTTCAGCCAGTCTTGTGTCTCCTTTCCCCCTTGCTGCTGCTGCTGCTGCTGCTGCTGCTGCTGCTGCCCCTCTCTATCTGCTGTTGTCTCCTGTGTCTCCACTGCAGTCTTGCCCTTCATTTGCTGCTGCTCCAGTTGCTGCTGCTGCTTCTGCTAGCTCTTCCTCTGTTTGCTGTTGCTTCTGCTGCTGCAACTGCTGCTGCCTCCTTTTGACCACTGTTTTCTCCTCTCTGCTGCTGCTGCTGCTGCTGCTGCAGTGTGTGCCCGCTTGAGCTTGCTGCAGCTCTTGAGGTGTATGCGCAGCTCGGATGCGCGGACTGCCGCTGCTGCTGCCCAAACCCAATCATTTATATCAAATCAAATCAAATTGAATTAAATTAGATTAAATTAAACCAAATTATTTATTTATTATTTTATTTATTTTGTTTTCTTTCAGCCTTCGTAAATCCCTCTTCTGTCCACTTCTCCTACCGCTACACCATCTGCCCCGGCGGCGCCTGCGGCGCCATGGGGGCCCCCCAGGGGGCCCCCCTGGGGGCCCCCCAGGGGCCCCTCTTTGCCCCCTCTAGCCTGCGTTTGAGGGGCCCCGAGGGTTTGAAAAAGGGTCTGAAAGAAGAGAGAAACTCTTTTGTTCTTTTTGCTGGAGAGGGCCAGGAGGAGATTTTGCAAAAAGTGAAAGAAGTTGTTGCGGAGCAGTTGGGAGCAGATATAAACAAAGTGCATGCAAACTCCCACTTTGTTAAGGTGCGCTTTGCTGCTGCTGCTGCTGCTGCGTGCGGCTGGCTAGCCAGCTGCGGGGAGCTGCGGGTCGCTAGCTATGGTTGTGGCTAGGTAGCTAGCTAGCTAGCTAGCTATTGTAGCTAGCCGTGGCTAGCTGTAGCTAGCTAGCTAGCTGGGTATTGGAGCTAGCCGTGGCTAGCTGTAGCTAGCTAGCTAGCTAGCTATTGCAGCTAGCCACGGCTAGCCGTAGCTAGCTGGCTATTTATGTAGAGCCAGCTAGCTGCTGCTGAGTGGAAAGTAGTTAAACAAAAGATTAAATAAAAAGAAATGAAACTTTTCAAATGAGTAAATGAAAAATTGAATCTCAAAATAGTGAAATTGAGAAATTGAATTTCAAGTCAAGTTGAATTTCAAAGGAAACTGTGAAGAAAATAAAGTGGATTTCAAGTTGCACAAATTGAATTTAAAGCAAAACAAATGAATTCGAAATTAAATTGAACTTAAAATTAATTAAATTCGAAATTAAATAAATTTAAAATTAAATTATTTGAACTTTGCAGGACTTGGAGGCGGACAGCCTGGACAGTGTGGAGCTGGTGATGGCCTTTGAAGAGAAGTTCGGAGTTACTATTCCCGATGAGGAAGCAACGAAGATCACAACTGTCCAGGAAGCTGTCGATTTCATCCAAAAACACAAGTAAATGGCATCAGATGGCATTTAAATAACATTAAAGTAACATTTAAATGGCATTTAAATGCCATTAAATGCATGAAGTGACATATAAGTCGTTGAAATCGCGCTGAAATGCTCAAAATTGATGCATTTCACGTCTGGGAAGCTGTGGATTTCATCCAAAAACACAAGTGAATGGCATCAAATGGCGTTAAAATGGCATGAAAATGGCATTTAAATAACTTTTAAATGGCATTTAAATGCCTTTAAATTAATAAAGTGACATTTAAGTGGTTGAAATCGCGCTGAAATGGTCAAAATTGATGCAATTCATGTTCATTCAAGAAAATAAGAGCTGTTTAGGAAGCTGTTGATCTCATTCAAAAACACAAGTAAATGGCTTTTAAATGGCTTTTTAAAGAAGTTAAATGACTTTTAAATGGCTTTTAAATGGCATTTTATTGTAGCATTTGAATGTAAAATTATTTGAATGGAAAGTAAATTCAATAATTAAGAAAAGATCGTAAAAGTGGCATTCGAAGTGTTGACTGCCTGCTTCGGAGTTTCAAGTTGTGGAATGCTGAATGGCTTTTGAATACTTTCAAGAAAATTTCAAATCGCATTTAAAATGATTTAATAAATTCAATAAATTAATCAAATAAATTAAATAATTAAATGAATAAATTAAATACATTAAATGAATTTAATGGATCAAATAGATATGCGAAGGAAACTGACACGAGAAGCCGCCGTTTGAAGTTGAAAAGGGAAACTGAATGGGAATTCAGGATTCTTTATTTCTTTTAATATTTCTAATTTATTTAATTAAATGAAATTTGAGAATTTATTCTTTTTTGTTTTGTTTTAATGGATTTAAAATTGCCTTTTTGCTCGTTTAAAGAGCTGCAAGTGTTCAATAAATGCCGAAGATATGGCTGAACGAATCCTTAAAATGTGGAGAATCTGTCATTTGTTTATTATTTACTTCATTTATTTTCATTTATTTTATTTAAATTTGTTTATTTTCATTTAATTTCATTTAATTTCATTCAAAGAGGCTGCAGCGGCATTCCCCTTCGTAGAGGCTTTGTTCGCAGAGTGCCTTTTCACTTTTTTATTTTCTTCTCTTTTTGTTTTCTTTTTGTCTTTTATTTATTTTTGAATTTATATCTTTTAATATTTTATTTACATCTTTTAATATTTTAATTTCCAGTTTATGCCTTTAAATATCTTTATTTCTTTCTATTTCTCCATCTCTATTTCATTTGCATTTCTCGTCTTTTTGTTTTTCTATTTCCTCTTTTCTTACTTCCTTTTGTCTTCTTTTTTTATTTCTCTCTTTTATTTATTTCTCTTCTTTGTTGTTTTTATTCTTCAGGAAGTGAAGGACTTCGCCGTGGGCCCCGCGAGCCTTCCAAACCCTAAACCCTAAACCCTAGGCTGAGCAGCAGCAGCCGCAGCAGCCGCAGCAGCAGCCGCAGCAGACAGCGGCCACCCCACCCCAGCCAAAAGGGATTAAGGGGGGGCCCCAAAGCCCCAGCTAGCTAGCTTCCTAGCTAGCTAGCTTAAGGGGCCCCCTAAACTCTAGCTAGCTAGCTTAAGGGGCCCCCTAAACCCTAGCTAGCTAGCTTGAGGGGCTCCCTAAACCCTAGCTAGCTACGATCTACGGGGGCCCCCCAAACCCTAGCTAGCTAGGGTTTAAGGGGGCCCCCGGAACTCCAGCTAGCTAGCTTATAGGGGGGCCCCCAAGTGGTAGCTAGCTGCTGGGGGCCCCCTGGTCTAGCTAGCCAGCTGCTGGGGGCCCCTGGGGTTGTGCTGCTGCTGCTGCTGCTGCATCTTTTGTCTCTTTTGTCTCTTGCCTTGGAGAGGTGGGAGGCAGCTGCTGCTGCTGCTCTGCTTGGGAGACAATTAGCTAGCTGCTGCAGCAGCAGCAGCTAGCTAATTGACTGTCTCGCGGCGAGCTGCTGCAGCAGGCTGGCTAGCTGCTGCTGGCAGTTTGGCTAGCTGCTGCAGCAGTGTGGTTTGCTGCTGCGGCAAGCTGGCTAGCTGCTGCTGACAGTGTATCTAGCTACTGCAGCAAGGTGGCTAGCTGCTGCGGCAAAGTGGCTGGCTACTGCAGCAAAGTGGCCAGCTGCTGCAGCAAAGTGGCTAGCTGCTGCAGCAAGCTGGCTAGCTGCTGCAGCAAAGTGGCTAGCTGCTGCAGCAAAGTGGCTAGCTGCTGCAGCAAAGTGGCTAGCTGCTGCAGCAAGCTGGCTAGCTGCTGTTGCTTCCGCTGTCTGGAAGGCGCCAGGGGTAGATGAGAGTCTCTTTTCCCTGAGACGAAAATGAAGCGAAAGACGCTGCTCTAATTTGATCCAATTTAGGGTTTAGGGTTTAGGGTTTAGGGTTTGTTGCAGCTTTCCTGGGGAGGCGATGGGGAAGCAAATAGCGAATAATAAAGACTAAAGGAGATATAAATAAAAGGTAAAAATGAATCTATTTCGCTCTTTTTATTCCTTACGTTCAGCTGTCTGTACACCCCAAATGGGGTAACGAGTCACCCCTTCAAAAGACCCACTAAGGGGCCCCCAGGGGGCCCCATAGGGGCCCCATAGGGGCCCCTTAAGGGCCCCTTAAGGGCCCCTTGGGGGCCCCTTAGGCACCCCTTAGGGGCCCCCCAAGGCGAAGGGGCCCCCCGAGGGGCCCCCAAGGGGAGCTTTAAGCGTGGCGTCAGAGGACCCCCACAGGGGGCCCTGGGGGCCCCCTGGGAAGCAGCTGGGGGCCCGTTGGGGGCCCGTTGGGGGTCTTTTGGGGGCCCCCTGGGGGCCCCCAGAGGCACTTAGCGCATTCTTGGGGGCCCCCTGAAGGGCCTTTAAGTGACCCTTAGAGGGCCCCAGGGGGCCCCTCTAAGGCCCTCTGAGGAATCCCCTAAAAGAATCTTTATGGGCCCCCTGGGGTCACCTGTGGGGCCCCCAGGGGCCCATGGGGGCCCTTGGGGGGCCCCTGGGTGCTGCTGTGCTCCGGAGGAGTTTGAAGTGAAGCGTATGGATAGTAAATACGATTTAATTTAATAAATTAATTTTTAAAATTAATTAAATTAAATTTAATTTCATTTTATCTTTCAAATTAACTCCCCAGGTGACCCCCTTCCTTCTCTCCGGGGGGCCCCCTGGCAGCCGGTACTTGCAGAAGCAGCAGCAGCAACAGCAACACAGCAGCAGCTGCAGCGCAGCAGCAGCAGCAGCTGCTGCTGCTGCTAACGTTGCTAGCAGCAAATGCCACTTACGGCCCCTAGGGGGCCCCTCCGCTGTCTGCTGCTGGAGGGCTGCACGAGACCCTCAGAGGGCCCCCACGTCCGCTGGCTAAACGCATGCTGCAGCAGCAGCAGCAGCAGTAGTAGTAAAAGCAGCAGCAGCAGCAGCAGCGGCAGCAATGTTAGCAGCAATAACGGCCGCAGTAGCAATGGGCGCAGAGGCAACAAGTGCAGCAGCAGCAGCAGCAGCAGAAGTGACGACGAACGCTGTAGCAGCGACAGCAGCAGCAGTAGTACCAGCCTCAGCAGCAGCACTACGCATGGCCGCAGCAGCAGCAGCAGCAGCAGCAGGCGTTGGTTCTGCAGCAGCAGCATTGCTGTTTGCCTTTGGTGCTGCCGCTGCTGCATGCATGCGCCAAGCTGCAGCTGACGGAGCTGCGGTGTATGTACACCCCTTTGCTGCAGCTGCTGCAGCAGCAGGTTTGGTCGAGCCGTTCGCTGCTGCAGCTGGCGCTGCTGCTGCACTGCTGCAGCAACTTGCTGCTGCCAGATGCTGCTATCTACAGGCAGCTGCTGCTGCGGCTCTCTCAGTGGAAAGAATTCAGTTTGCTGCTGCAGCAGGAGCAGCAGCCTGCTGCTGCTCAAGTCGCTTTGGGGCAACTTGCTGTTGCATGCGTCGCCTTCAAGCCCCAGCAAATGGAAGCCCTGCAGCAGCAGCAGCAGCAGCAGCAGGAACAGCAGCAGCAGCAGCAGGAACAGCAGCAGCAGCAGCAGCAGCACGAGCAGCAGCAGATTCCGGATGGAGTTGCGAGCGGCTGCCGTGATGAAAATGTTTGCCAGCGCAGCAGCGGCAACAGCGCCAGCAGCAGTAGCAGCAGCAGTAGCAGCAGTAGCAGCAGCAGTAGCAGCGGCAGCAGCAGCAGCAGCCTCTGTGAGCTGCAGGACATGGTATTGCTGAATGTCTTCAGAGCTGCTTCAGGACTCATCGAATGGAGCGCCCCAAACCCAGCAGCAGCAGCAGCAGCAGCAGCAGGAGCAGCAGCAACAACAGGAGCTTCAGGAGCAGCAGCAGAAGGAGCAGCAGGAGCAGGAACAGGAGCAGCAGCAGCAGGAGCAAGAGCAGCAGCAGCAGCAACAGCAGCAGCAGCACCAGAAGCAGCAGCAAAACTGGGGCGCCCCAGTCCACATCTGCTGCAGCAGCTTCAAGTAGCAGCTCTTGCCATTTGGTTTGAAAGACAAAATGTCAAAATAAAACTCTTGGGGGCCCCCCTGGGGGCCCCTCTGGGGGCCCCCCTGGGGGCCCCTCTGGGGGCCCCCCTGGGGGCCCCTCTGGGTCTGGGGGAGGCCCCCAGTGAGGTGGAGGCCTCCCGCTGCAGCAGCAGCAGCAAGGACCCGTTGCTGCTGCTGCTGCTGCAGCAAGTCAAAGCGCCGAATGAAGACAAGCTCCGAGTCAGCAGCAGCAGCAGCAGCAGCAGCAGGTGGGGGCGCAGAAGCAGCAGCGAGCAGCAGGAGGAAGCTGCTGCTGCTGTCAAAGCTCTGGGGCTGCATGCAATTCGAGAAGCAGCTGTGGGGCCTTTTGCTGCTGATTTGCTGCTGCCGTCTGTACACTGCGTCCTCGAGATTGACGGCCCCAACCACTTTATTAAACCCCCCAGCAGCAGCAGCAGCAGCAGCAGCGGTAAACATAGCCGCAGCAGCAGCAGCAGTGGTAGTAGCAGTAAGAGCCGCAGCAGCAGCAGCAGCAGGACCAGTAGCAGCAGCAGCAGCAGCTGTGGGGTCTGGGGGTCTGCAGCAATTGGTGAGAAGCAGGAAGCAATTTATTGTTTAAAAGCAGCACTGAAGCAGCGGCTGCTGCTTGCTGCTGGGCTGAGGGTGGTGAGGCTTTCTTTTAGAGACTGGCCGCAGCAGCAGCAGCAGCAAATCAGAGCCCTGGCGGCGCTCTTCAGGCAGCTGCAGCAGCAGCAGCAACAGCAGCAACTGGATGAAGAGCAGCAGCAGCAGCAACTGCAGCACCAACTCCACGAAGAACAGCAACAGCAGCAACCGCAGCAGCAGCAGCAACTGCAGCAGCAGCAACTGCAGCAGCAGCAACTGCAGCAGCAGCAGCAGCAACTGCAGCAGCAGCAGCAGCAGTGGGGCGCCCACTGGGCAGGCTGCGGCGGGGGCCTTCTGGTGTACAGACCCTACCTGTGCAAGCTGGCGCAAACCGTCCAATAAATAAAATAAATAATAAATAATAAATAAATAAAAATAAATAAATAAATAAACAAATAAAATAAATATATTTAAAGGCCCCTTAGAAACAAAAAGAAAGAAAGCTCTAAAGCCTCTCTCTGGCGTTTTTTCTTTTTCTGCAAAATTACAAAAAACAAAAATAATAAAACTTTTATTTGCTTTCAACAACTTCTTGCTTCGTCTCTAGTAGCTGCTGCTGCTGCTGCTGCAGCAGCAGCAGTGGCCACTGCTGCAGCAGCAGCAGCCACTGCACCAGCAGCAGCTGCAGCAACAGCAGCTGCTACAGCATCAACAGCGGCTGCTGCACCACGAGCAGCAGAAGCTGCTTCACCAAAATCGCCAGCAGCAGCTGCACCATCAAATCCAGCAGTAGCTGCTGCATCGGGAGCAGCAGCAGCTGCTGCGTTGAGAGCAGCAGCAGCTGCTGCATCGAGAGCAGCAGCAGCTACTGCACCAAAAGCAGCAGCAGCTGCTACATCTAGAGCAGCAGCCGCTGCTGCAACATAAAAGCAGCAGGGGCTGCTGCATCAGCAAAAGCAGCAGGAGCTGCTGCAGCACCGTCCGCAGCAGCAGCTGCTGCATCTAAAGCAGCAGGAGCAGCAGGAGCAGCAGCAGCGCAGCAGCTGCCTCCGAAAGTCTTCAAATTTGCATCTGTTTTGATTTTCCTTTTTGCTGCTTGTGTCTGTTCACTTTCTTTCCCTTTTCCTTCAAATGACTTCACCAATTTAACATAATTAATTAATTAAATCAATTAATTAATTTAATTAATTAAATAGTGGATTTCTTTTCAAGTTAAGACTGAGTCCAGTGGGGCTCGTGGACCTTCTCCCCGCGTTTGTCTTTTCGCTCGAACATGTGGGCCCCAAAGAGGTCCCTTTGAGCCTGAATTAAATTCGTTGGCAACTCCGAATTCAAAAAAGAACAAATATAATTCTGAGCTGCAGAAAAAGCGGGAAGAGAGAGGAAAATGGCGGAGGAGTCTTGGGGTGTACGTACACCCCAGCCCAGCCCCCAGGCCAGCGCGCGCTGCAGCGCCGGCAAGTGCGACACCACTATTTCTTTTATTCTGCAGAAAAACGCACCGTTTTCGAAGCAACTCGTTCCAAATTCAAAAAATAAACATTAAATTGTCCTTTTTAGAACTTTATTTCACAAAAAATGAACAAAAATGAGCAAAAAACCGCAAAAATCCGCAAAAATCGATGAACACGAACTGCAGTGTACACCCGTACACCCCAAACACGAAACTTCCAGTAATTCAAATAATTCAAATCATAAAATAAAACAAATTAATTAATAATAATTAAATAATAAATAAATAAATAAATAATAAAGAAAAGGATACTAAAAGGTGGAGGTGGAAATAAAAATTAAATGAAAAGATGGAAGTTGAGGAAAAGGGGGGAAGGAAATAATAAAAAAGAATTTTAAAAATAAAAAAACAAAAAAATAAAAATGAAATATATAAAGTAAACATAAAAAACAATTAAGCAAATAATAAATTAGAAAAAAAAGAAATTAAAAATAAAAAGAATTACGAAAGACAAAAAGGACAATTCGAAGGACAATTAATTTACAGACTGGAATTAATTAATTAATTAACTAACTAATTAACTAATTAATTAATTAATTGATTAGTATAATTGATTAGTTAATTAATTATATTAATTAATTAATATAATTAGTTAATTAAACCAATATAATCAATTAGTTTAACTACCTTATAATTTTTTTAATTATTTGATTAATTGCAAAATTAGCAAATTAAAAATTAACTCACTTAATAAAAAACGAATTAAATAATCAAATCAATTAATTACCAGACCAAACAAATAAACAACTATTTAAATTAAATAATTAAATTAATTAAATAATTAAACAAACATTAAACCATTTAAATTAATTAAACTAATTAAATCAAATAATTAAATTAAATTAAATAAAAAATTAATTAAATTAAATTAAATTAATTAAACTAAATAATTAAATTACCCATCTGCCAGCAGCAGATTTTCGACTTGGGGATTTTTCCGGAAGACTTCTTCCATCGTCTCCAAAAAGCGGGCCCTAATAATGCAGCCCCCTATAAACAAATAAATAAATAAATAAATAAATAAATAAATAAATAAAAACAAAAAAAATTAAAAAATTAATAAAGTAAATAAAAATAAATAAAAATAAATAAAATGGATTAAATGGATGGTTAGTGAGTCAAGAAACGAAAAGGAGATCTTCAATATTGCAAAAATGCGAAAACAGAAAAAAGCAGCAGCAGCAGCAGCAACAGCAGCTGCTGCTGCTGCTGCAGCAGCTAGCTCTGCGTCATTCTTGTGTCTGCGTGTGCAACTTTGGACATTTAGTGTCTCATTTTCGCGTCTTTTCGAATTGAAATAGAATTGAATTAAATTAAGTCGCTATTTCGATTTAATTGCCACTTGCCTTTCCAAATTCTCGAAATTTCGGCCAAGTTCAAATTCCATTGCTTTTCTTTCGAGACAGTTGCTATCAAATGCATGCCCTGCGCGTAGCAGCAAATCTTCGCCAAGTACACCGCCCGCCGCAGCTCCTCTGCGCACACAAACATGCCACTCTTGCCATTATGTTATTAATGCCATTAATGCCATTAATGCCATTATTTTATTATTGCCATTATTTGATTAATGCCATTATTTGATTAATGCCACTAATGCTATTAATGCTATCAATGCCATTAATGCCATTATTTTATTAATGCCATTAATGCCATTATTTTATTTATGCCATTATTTTATTTATGCCATTATTAATGCCATTATGTTATTAATGTTATTAGTGCCATTATCTTATCAATTCCATTATGTTGTTAATGGCATTAATGCCAGCAATGCCATTATTTTATTTATGCCATTATGTTATATTAATGCTATTAATGCCATTAATGCCACTATTTTATGAATGCCATTATTTTATTAGTGCCGTTTTGTTATCAATGCCATTATGTTCTCAATGCCATTAATGCTATTAATGCCATTATGGTACTAATGCCATTAATGCCATCCGTGTTATTAATGCCCTTAATGCTATTAATGCCACTTAACGTATTAATGGCATTAATGCCATTTATGGAATTAATGCCATTAATGCCATTTATGGCATTAATGGCATTAATTCGGTAAATCCGGAAAGTCCAATTTGAGAAACAAAACGCCAAACTCGGAGGAAATGTTTGTTTGGCGATTAATCATCAAATTTGAATCCATTCAATTGTATCCTACAATTATTATTTATTTTTGAAATAAAATACTATGATTAATATTATTACATTATTATTATTATTTATTACTATTTATTATTGTTTTTATTTATTATTATTGCATTTAAATTCATTTACGATTAATTCAAATTTTTCTCTTTTTCAAATTCGCCCAAAGAAAACCCGCAGCAGCAAATGAGCACTTCGCGGAACAACCGAGTGCCCTTCAATCCATTCATTCATTTTAAATTGTTTTATTTATTTTATTTTATTTAT
>NW_013541483.1:64242-67068 GCF_000499545.2 Eimeria tenella
TGTCCAAATTTCTCAAAAATTTACAAATACTTTGCAAAGTTTTGCAAAGTTTATAAATTGTAAATTATATCAAATTAATTTATTTTACTTTTAACGCAATAAGGCAAAAAGGGCCACCCCTGGTGCTTCGGGCTTATCAACTCCACTCTGTTTCTGCTGCTGCGCAAGGTTGTGCTCCTGCAGCAGCAACAGCAGCAGCAGCAGCAGCAGCAGCAGGTGCTGCAGCCGTACTAGAAGCACAAGCAGCAGCAGCACGAGCAGCAGCAGCAGCAGCAGTCGTTCTGGCAGTGCAAGCAGAAGCTGCTGCTGCAGCAGCTGCCGCAGCCACACAATTAACACAAGAAGCAGTAGTATCAGCAGCAGCAGCAGCAGCAGCAACAGCAGCAGCAGCAGGTACCCATCAATCGGGTCTTCATGAATTGCTTTCGGCCACGGCAGCTCTTTTGGCATATTTTCTGCAAAAGAAAAATAAAAAAAACAAAAATAAAAAAAAAGAAAGAAAACAAAAGTAAATGGCAAATAAATAATAACTAAACGGAGACAAAAATAAATAAAACGCAATTGAGAGAAAATAAAAAATAAAAACAGAAGAAATAAAAAAATACAAAAATAAGAATAAATGAAAAGAAATGAGAGAAGTAAAAAGAAATAAAAAGAAATAAAAAGAAATAAAACGAAACGAAAAGAAATATACAAAAATAAAAATATAAATAATGCGGAAAGAAATAAAGCTGTTGGGATAAAAAGCAAAGAGTTATTTCTGGTGTACGTACACCCCAGAGGCGAAAACGAGAAACAAAAAAATGAAATAATTAAAAAATAACTAAAGACAAATAAAGTGAAGAAATGAATGAAATAAACGAATAAATAAACAAATACATAGATAAGTAAATGAACAAATAAATAAAGGAATAAATAAATAATGGTTAATTAATGAATTAATGAATTAAATAAATATTAAGTAATTAATTAATTAATTAATAATAAACAACATGCAACTAATTAATTAATTAATTAATTAATTAATTAATTAATTATATTAATTAATTAATTAATTAATTAGTTGAAAATAATAAATAAATAAATAAATAAATGACCTGGCCTGAGCACTGGGGGCACTCCAGAGTCTTTTTCGTAAGGCGGAGTGTCGAAGAGTTGAGGACTTTTTGAAATTAAATTTTTGTTTTCATTTTTGCTGCTGGAGATTAAGTCCAAAGATATTGAAAACACTGACTGCAGCAGCGAAGATGTGGGGCTTTCAGCTGCAGCAGCAGCAGCAGCAGCAGCGGCAGCAGCAGCAGCAAGTCGCGCTGCAGCATCAGCTCGCGCAGCTGCGGCAGCAGCGAAAATGGCAGCAGCAGCAGCAGCAGCTGATACGGCAGCAACAGCATCAACAACAACTAGTGCTGCAGCAGCAGCACAACCACCGCCACAGCAGCAGCAGCAGCAAGACAGCAGCAGCAGCAGCAGCAGCAGCAAAACAGCAGCAGCAGCAGCAGGCCTCCCCCGGAGGCGCAGCAGCTGCCGTTTTTTCAGGGGAATCAAAAGAAGGAGAGAAGCAAAAAGAAGAAAGTCCGGAATAATTGAAAAAAGCAAAAAGAAGAGAAAAAGAAATAAAACAAAATAAAATAATTAAATTAAATTAAATTTAATCCCCACATGCAGCCCCGCCAATTAAAATCAAACTTTTTCCCCGCGAAGACAAAAAGTCCACCGAGAGCCAATAGTGCAGATCGCCCGTGATGGGCGGCGTGGGGCCCCTGCGGCGCAGCAAAAAAATAAAAATAAAAAATAAAAAAGGAATTTTGAAATTAATTGTAATTCTTTTTCAGTTCTTTTTAGTTCTGCTTCTTCAGCTCCGCAAATGCTGCAGGAAAAGCCGCGAAGCAGCAAAAAAGGATACTTAGTTTTTGTCGAAATTCAATTTAAGTGCAAGTACGAATAAAAAGCAATAAATGAATAAGTCTGTATACAAATATATTTAGATACTTGGATCGATAAAAAGGTAAATTTAATTTATAAATAATATATACTGAGTCATAAATAACAAATAGTAAATAATAATAATCATTTAATTAAATATTTTTGTTGGTAATGCATGCGTTGAAGCTTTATGAATGCATCAGAGAAGACTCATGTGGAATAAATAATAATTAAATTTACAAGGATTCGTTTTTGTTTATTACTTTTAAGTTGTACTAATAATTGCCGATTTATAAATAGGTACTGTAAATAGTGTTTATCAGTAGCGTTAGCTGTTTGTGAACCCTAAATTAGGGCTTAGGGCCTCAAACCCTAATTTAGGGTTTTCATGTGCGTCAGGCCCTAACTTGGACTGTGAGAGCTCCAGAAGGTTGTTTTGCCTAACCCTAAAGTAGGGGCCTAGAACTTCAAGCAACGTGAGCTTAGTGTTTAGCGCCCCAAACCCTAATTAAGGGTTTAGCAGCGGAAACCCTAATTTAGGGTTTAGCGCACCTGAAGAAGTCGCTGGGGAGCACTATGGCGTCTATTGGATTGCTGAGGTCACGAATAGCAGCAGCAATTAAATCGGGGACCCAAGGCAGCAGCAGCAACTCAAAACCCCCGTGTTCTTTGCTGCTGCTCAGCAGCCGCAGCTGCTCCTGAGGCGCAGCAGCAGCAGCAGCAGCAGCAGCAGCATGAACTCTTAAGAGGCGAAAAAGTGATAAATGGAAGAGGCAAAAACATGGAAAATTAGACTTTGATTTTAAATAATTAATTAAATTTGCATTTTACATTTAAAAAAAAAGTTGAAATAAAAAGTAAAAATAAAAGGGAAAAATAATCAGCAGCAGCAGCAAGAAGAAG
>NW_013541483.1:67168-73821 GCF_000499545.2 Eimeria tenella
AGCAAACAAACAAGTAAGTATAACTTGAACAACCAATTACAAGAAAATAAATAAAGTAATAAAATAATAATAACAATAATCATAATCATGATCATAATCATAGTCATAATCATAATAATGGCAATAATAATAATAATAATAATATACACATAAATAAATAAATAAATAAAATTAAAAATTATTTTTCACTTTTTACCCTCAGCGGAAAGTTCGTGAAGGCCCGCTCAAACATTTTTCGCCCGGGGCCCTAAAAGAATAAATAAATAAATAAATAAATAAATATTTAATTAAGTGAGAATAAATGGATGAAGAATGCAGCAGCAGCAGCAGCAGCAACAACAGCAGCATTATCGGCGGCGGAGGCAGCAGCGGCATCAACACTATCAGTAGTCGCAGCAGCAGCAGCAGCAGTAGCAGCAGCAGCAGCAGCAGCAGTAGCAGTAGCAGTAGCAGTAGCATTAGCAGCAGCATCAGCCGCAGCATCATTATGAGCAGCAGCAGCAGCACAATTAACAGTAGCAGCAGCATTAATATTAGCAACAGCAGCATCAGTAGCAGCTCAGCAGCAGATCAGCAGCAGTAGCAGCAACATCAGCAGCAGCAGCAGCATTACTATTATCAGCAGCAGCAGCAGTAGCAGCGCAATCATTATGAACAGCACCAGCAGCAGCATCATTGTCCGCAGCAGCAGCAGCAGCATCATTATCATCAGCAGCGGCAGCAGCAGCAGCGTTATCAGCAGCAGCAGCAGCAGTATCAGCAGCAGCAGCAGCATCTTGCTTGTCTTTGCAGGAAGTTGACAGCAGTTCCCAAATATCTGTTTGGAAGGGCATTGAAAAGAGTCATGAGTTTCCTGTAAATAAACATAAATAAATAAATAAATGGACACATAAATGAATAAATAATAAATAAACAAATAAATAAATAAATAAGCAAACAAATAAATAAATAAATAAATAAATAAATAAATAAATAAATAAATAAATAAATAAATAAATAAATAAATACACAAATAAATAAGTAAATAAATAAATATGAATGAATGAAGAATAAATAAATTAAAAAGTAAAACCAAAAATAAAAAGAAATAAATGAATTAAATTCAAGAAGTTGAATCAGCGCAAAAGGAGCAAAAATGAGCAAATGGACAAAAAGACGAAGAGAGAAAAAAAAGCGAATTTTTAATCACAAATTGAATTGATTGAACGTTTAAAATGAATTTAATTCAAAAATAAATCTTTAAAATGAATTAATTTGAAGAAAAAGATTAAAATGGTTTTTTAAAATTTGAAAAAATCCCCAAAAGAAGAATCGATTTAGTTGGTGCGTTCGGGTGTACGTACACCGCGCGCCCCAGCTGTCTTTGCAGTCGCATTTTCGCAATTAAGGCTTTTTTTCATTTTAATTAAGTCATTTTAAATGTTTTATTTTATTTTATTTATACTTTTTGAATTGTGGAGTTCGAAAAACCCGAAAAAAGCGAAACTGTGCGCCCCATGTAGTGGACTTCACACTTTTTTTCACTTTTATCATTTTCCCATCTTTTTTGTTCATTTTAATATATTTTTTTATATTTTAAATTAATTTTTTGTTTAATTTTTGAAACATAAGATCTTAAAAGCATTAAAAATCAACAAGAGCTTATTTCTGGGCCTGGAAAAGGGAAAACAGACAAATGCTTTCCACCTTCCCCGCAAACTGATTCCGAAAAACTAAAAGACGGAAAAGTTTTGAATTTCTTTTTTGTTTATTAATTGCTGCTGCTGTGCATTATTAATTGCCACAACGTGTGATTAATTTCTTCAAAAAGTTTTATTCAAAAAGGCATTATTTGCTTCTTGAAAGAAAATGAAGAAAAAGACGAAGTGCCCTGAATGGCATGCAGTGGGCGCAGGGTGTACGTACACCAGAAATTCGCACTTTTTGCAAACGAAAAAGATATTTTTTTGGCATTTATTTTTATTTAATAAGATATGTTTTGCAACAAAAAGCTGAGTTATAAGAGCTAGTGCACGCAAGCTCATCGAGTGGCAAACCCTAAACCCTAAACCCTAAACCCTAAATCGTAAACCCTAAACCCTAAATTCTAAACCCTAAACCCTAAACCCTAAACCCTAGAGGAACTTGCCAGCGCGCTTTGGAGAGCTTCTGGGCTCTGTCGGAGGGACAGAGTTTCTCGGCGTTGTAGAAGGAAAGAGAACTAAAATCATTTTTCTCTTTTTCGGAATTATTTCTTTTTTGCTGCACCCATTCGTGTGTACATACACTCGAAACTGCTGCCCGCAGCAGCAGGGGGGCCCCCAGGGGGGCCCCCGAGAGCAGCTCGCTGTGGGTGTTGTACCCTTGGCAAACTAGAGAGACCTGAAGGGGGAAATAAAAGAATAAAATCAAATAAACAATTTAATTTTAAAAAGCAGAAGTTAAAAAGCAACTGGCAGGAAAAAAAAGAAAAGATGTTAATGAAAAAATAAGAGGTCTTTAAAATCAAAAGTTCTATATTTCCAAACCCTAATTCCACCTTTTAGGGTTTTGTTCTTCACAACAACAAAACGCGCATTACTCGCCATCTACTTCTCAGAGACTCTCTGTGGTCTATAGGGTTTAGGGTTTAGGGTTTTGGGTTTAGGGTTTAGTATTTAGGGTTTAGGGTTTAGTCTAGGGTTTAGCGTCTAGGGTTTAGCATCAAAAAGCTAGGGTTTAGAAGCTACGGTTTAACGTTAAGCGTCTAGGGTTTAGCACTCAGGGTTCAGGGTTTAGGATTTAGGGTTTAGGGTTTACTTTTCTGTCAAACACAAAAATCCATTGGGTCCCGTCAGTCAGTTCAATTTCAATTGCGTCTGTCTCCAGTGGTTGTTCCTAAAAACAAAATAAATAAATAAATAAACAAATAAAAAACAAATAAATAAGTAAATAAATAAATAAATAAAATAAAATGAAAGGAGGAGTTGCTTATATTCAGCAGTCATTGCAGGACAGCTTCCTGCAGCAGCAGCCGCAGCAGCGCAGCAGCAGCAGCGGCAGCAGCACACGGAAACGAGAAGCAGCAGTCGCAGCAGCAAAAGGGATAACAGAGACGCACGAAGTGGACCAGCAGCAGCAGCAGCAAGGAAGATAGTAGCAGCGCAAAAAGGGCGCAGCAGCTGCAGCATCCACGACTGCAGCAGCAGCAGCAGCAGCAGCAGCAGCATCAGCAGCAGCAGCAGCAGCAGCAGCAGCAGAAGCAGCAGCAGCAGCAGCAACAGCAGCAGCAAAAAGGACCTTGAGGGCTGCGCATGTGTGAGTGGGTTCAGTTGGCAGGCCGCTGAAGTTGGTGATCGCTTCTATGGCGTTCCTTTTTCCTGAAAAGAAACGAGGGTTTAGGGTTTAGGGTTTAGGGTTTAAGGTTTAGGGTTTGGGGTTAGGGCTGAGGGTTTAGGGTTTCCGTGCAGCGTGTATTAGTAAAGCAGCATTTGCCTCGCTGAGACTCCAAGTTCGCCCCACAAATAAAGGGTTTAGGGTTTCAGCAATAAGGTTTGAGCATTGGGGTTTAGGGTTTAGGGTTTAGGGTTTACGGTTAACCTGTATGGGAGTCAGCGAGGAGTGTCCTTATCATCAGTTTGTGGCTTTTGGGAATTTCGAGAGTCACATAAGCAGCGCCGCGGGATATAAAAGCCCTCATGGTCTGCAGCAGCAGCAGCAGCAGCAGCAGCAGCAGCAGGAAGGCGCCTGTAGGGAATTGCATTGTGCCGCTTCCAACAGCAGCAGCAGCAGCCGCCGCAGCAGCAGCAGCAGCAGCAAAAGCTGCTACGGTGGCAGCGCATAAACAGCAGCCACAGTCACAAACGCAGCAACAGCAGCAGCAGCAGCAGCAGCAGCAGCAGCAGCAGCAGCAAACCTCCGTGAGAACGACAGTGGGGTCAATGAGTTCTTCTTCGTTTTGGGAATTTGTTTGAATTTCCCAAACTTTCTCGAAAGACAAAGAAGAGGTTTTCCGCACAAAGTGCCGCACCACGTTGTCGTCTGCAGCAGCAGCAGCAGCAGCAGCAGCAGCAGCAGTTAGTGCAGAAGCAAACGGTTGCCTGGAAGGTCCGTGAGGGCGCAGATCGAGAAGCAATTCAACAGCTAGCCAGCTGTCCAGCTATCCAGCCAGCTATCCAGCAAGCTATCAAGATAGCTAGCTAGCTAGCCAGTTAGCTAGCTAGCTAGTTAGCTAGCCAGCCAGCTAGCTAGCTACCCAGCTAGATAACCAGCTAATTAGCCATCTAGCTTGCCAGCTAGCTATCCAGCTATATATCAAGGGACCCAGCTAGCTAGCTAGCTGGCTAGCCAGGTAGCTTGCTACATATCCAGCAAGCTAGCTAGCTAGCTACATATCCAGCAACTAGCTAGCTAGCTATCCAGCTAGCTAGCTAGCTAGCTACACATCCAGAAAGCCCGCTAGCCAGCCAGCCAGCCAGCCAGCTAGCTACCTAGCTACACATCCAGCCAGCTAGCTAGCCAGCTAGCCAGCTAGCTAGCTAGCTAGCTAGCTAGCTGTGAAGTGCAGCGCACTGTAGTCCCTGAGGCGAACTCCAACGAAAACCCCGAAAGTGTGGGGCCCCACACTTTGGCGAAGACCGAAGGCGCGGCCTTGGGGTGTCTGGACAGACACCACAAGGGGCCCGTGGATCTGAGGTGTACAGACACCAGACGCAAACCACAAAAAAGGGTTTGCATCTCCTACAACAACCACTTCCTGCTGCTGCTACTGCTGCTGCTGCTGCTGCTGCTTTGAGTCAGCTCGGGACGGGAAGGGGGGGGAAAGCGATAGCGTCAGCCACGCGCTGCAAACCCTAAACCTTAAACCCTAAACCCTAAACGCTAAACCCTAGACCCTAAACCCTAAACCCTCACATTCAGTCCAGCGCAGTCTCCGGCCAAATCAGTTCTTCCTCTTTCTTTAGTTTTCACTGTCAGCAAATAAGGCGAGCTGTTGACCACATGTCTTTCTCCAGTGCCTGCAGCAACACCAAATTGGGGTTTAGGGTTTAGGGTTTAGCGTTTAGGGTTTAGGGTTTAGGGTTTGCAATGCAGCACTCAAAGTAGAGCTTCCCTGACCAGGATCTCTAGCAAAAGCCAACGCCAGAACCCCTAGAGTTCAGAGTGTACGATCTAGAGTTTAGGGTTTAGGGTTTAGGCTTTAGGGTTTAGGGTTTAGGGTTTAGGGTTTGCCTGGGGGCTGGACAAAGGGCAACCACCAGGCATTTGTGTCGAGGGGCTTTTTGGGATTTCCATTTTCATCAAATAAATTTTTGTCCCATAAAGAAGGATCAAATATGGCGTCTGAAAAATAAATTAAAAAAATAAATAAGCAAATAAACAAATAAATAAATTAATAAATTGATTAATTAATTCATTTAATGATTAATTAAATTAATCAATAATTAATAAATGAATGAATAAATAAATAATTAGTTACTAAAAAAATTAAAAATAATAAATAAATAATTACAAATAAACAGAAAATAAATAAATAGAAAATAAATAAATGAATAGAGGATCAGGTAAATGAATAAAGATGTGAAGAGATAAAGAAGTAAATAAATAATAAGTAATAAACAATAATAAGAAATAGATAATAAAAAATAGATAATAAACAATAAATAATAAATAATAAATAATAAATAATAAGTAATAAGTAATAAATAGCAAACAGTTAATACTAAATGCAGAATAATACTTGAATTGTGAGTAATTAAAAAATTAAACAAGTAAATAAATAAATAAATAAATAAATAAATAAATAAATAAATAAATAATTTCCAGTTAGACAATGCAGGTATAACAAAAAGCAAAAAAATAACTAAATTATTAATTAAACAAATCAATAAATGAATAAGTAAATAGCAAGAAAAAGTTGACAAAAAATAAACAATTAATAAACAATAAATGAACAATAAATAGTTACTATTAATAAATAGTAAATAAATAATAAATAGTAAATAAATTGTAAATACTAAATAATAAATGAATAATAAATAAATAACAAATAAATAATAAGTAAACAAAAATAGGAAATGAGGCCACTTACAGGGAACATGAAAACAGAAAATGAAAAAAATAAAAATAAGAGAAAACTAAAAAACAAAAATAAAATCAAGTACAAAAGAAAGAAAATAAAACTGAAAAAAGAAATAAAAATTTGAAAAAGGAAGAAAATAAAATTAAAATTTGAAAAAATGAAAAAATAAATAAATAAGATATTTGGGTCCTTTTTCTGCAATAAAATAAAATAAAATAAAACAAAATCAAATCAAACCAAATCAAATCAAATCAAATTAAACTAAATTAAATTAAATTAAATTAAATTAAACAAAAATAAAATAAGGGAAAACAAAATAAAACAAAATAAAATAAAATAAAACCACACCAACGAAAACAAACCAAAAATAAAATAAACCAACTAAACTAGTTCTCAGGTGTACAGACACCTCCAAGCCCTCCACTTTCCCGAGTCACTTTTTCAAATCCAATTTTATTTAAATCCAACCAATTCATTTTATCCACAACAGGAACTCCCCAAAACAGATACAGGGGGCCCCCAGAGTCCTCGGGGGGCCCCCCGGGGGGCCCCTCAAGGGGCCCCTCATGGGGGCCCCCAGGGGGCCCCTCATGGGGGCCCCCAGGGGGGCCCC
>NW_013541483.1:73921-75904 GCF_000499545.2 Eimeria tenella
TGCTGTTACCTGGGGGTGGTTTGTTGATGGAAGTGAAGATGCCGTGCAGCAGCACGAGGCAGCAGCAGCAAAGCAGCAGCAGACAGAATTTGTTGCGGTAAAGAAGAACTTTGAGAATGGATTTGGGTTTTTTAATTTCTTTTTTTATTTCTTTTTTAATTTCTTCTTTTATTTCTTCTTTTATTTCTTTTTTTATTTCCTTTTCTTCACCACCCCTTTGCTTCCTGCTGTACAGACACCCCACGGGCAGACACCGCAGCTGTGGGGCCCCACACTTTTCCTCCATTTTCAAAATTTTATTTTTTTATTCTTTTTTTCCTTTTTGTTTCTCTTTGTCCCTTTTGAACTCCGTTATTTCCTTTTCCTTTCTTTTATCTCTTTTTGTCTCTTTTTAATCCTCTTTTTGGCCCTTTTTTGTTCTTTTTTGTCCCTTTTTTGAATCTTTTTTGACTTTTTTTGTTCTTTGTTAATTTCTTTTCTCTTTCCGTTTCCACCTTTCCTGCTGCTGCTTCGCCGCCACCCACAGGGGCCCTCGGGGGGCCCTCAGGGGGCCCCCAAAGGGGCCCTAAAAGGACCCTAAAGGGGCCCTTTAAGGGGCCCCAGAAAGACCCTAAAGGGGCCCCTTAAGGGGCCCCCAAAAGACTCTAAGGGGGCCCTTTAAGGGGCCCTAAAGGGGGCCCTAAAAAGACCCTAAAGGGCCCCTAAATGGGGCCCTGAAAAGACCCTAAAGGGGCCCTAAAGGGTTCCTTTTTGGGTACCCTGGGGGGCCCTAAGGAGGCCCTAAAGGGGCCCCAGGGGGGCCTAAAGGGGGCCCTTAAGAGGCCCTCGGGGGGCCCTAAAGGGGGCCCTAAAGAGCCTCACAGGAGGCACTGGGGGCCCCCGAAAGAATGTACTTGAAGAGCTTGAAGGGGGCCTCAAGGGGCCCCCAAAAAAGACCAAAAAGGGGCCCTAAGGGGGCCCTAAGGGGGCCCTAAAGGGGGCCCTAGGGGGGCCCCAAAGGGTCACTAGAGGGGCCCCTTGGGGGGCCCCAAAAGGGTACTGAAAGGGACCTCGGGGGGCCCTGGGGGGCCCCGCGGGGCCCCTCCGGGGGGCCCTAGGGGGGCCCCTCGGGGAGCCCTCGGGGGCCCCTTTGGGGGCCCTTGCTGCAGCGTTTGGGGGGGCGGGGGCCCCTCACTTAGTTGAAGTGACCCTGTGTTTAGATTTGGGAAAAGAACTAAAAAATGAATTAGAAATAAATAAATAAATAAATATATAAATAAATATATAAATAAATAAATAAATAATTTAATTAATTATCTTTAGAGGGACAGTTGTTTGAGGAGAAGGGGACAAAAGGGAGAACGCCAGCGAAGCTCTGTCTCCCAGAGACAGAAGAAATTCCAAACCCTAAACCCTAAACCCTAAACCCTAAACCGTTTATTTCAAAGAAAAGACACCGAGACAGAGACAAAATTTAACACAACACACCCAAACACGGAGACAGAAACAGAAGGGGGCCTCTAGCAGCGGCAGTAGCAACGGCAGCAGGAGCAGCAGCAGCCAGCACCAGCAGCACCAGCAGCAGCAGCAACAGCAGCAGCAGCAGCAGAAGCAGCAACGGAAAGTTGAAAAGGCTGAAATAAATAGAATAAAATCTAATTTAATTTTAAATATTAGTGTGATTTTAAATTTTAAAATAATTGGTCAAAAAGCTGCAGAAGGATAGCGCCGCCAATCACTCTGCTGCTGCTGTTGCTGCTGCTGCTGCTCCTGCTGCTGCTGCTACACACCAGCAGCAACTGCAGCACCAACTACTTGAACAGGTAAATAAATAAATAAATAAATATATTATTTTTTAAATTTAAAATAAATTACTTTTTATTTTTATTTTCAACAAATCAGAAACAGACGCAGCTGCTCACGGTTCGCCACTGGGCTGGTCGCGCTGGCCCGGAGGGCCCCACTAAACACTACACCCTAAACCCTAAACCCTAAACCCTAAAC
>NW_013541483.1:76004-76945 GCF_000499545.2 Eimeria tenella
CAGCAGCAGCAGCAGCAGCAGCAGCAGCAGGTGGAGGACGCGTGCCCTGAATTCGAGGAAGTGGTTGTGGCCACCGTCGACAAGGACCTCCTTCAGGTACTGGATCCTGCTGCTGCTGCTGCTGCTGCTGCTGCCTTTAGCCTCGTTGCTGCGTCTTGCGAAGGATTTCTTTCTGTCTCGCTAACTGTCTCCTCTGCAGCTTCCAGCCAGCCTGCTGCTGCTGCTGCTGCTGCTGCTGCTGCTGCAGCAGGAGGCTCCCTCGCGTAGTGCTGCTGCTGCAGTGCCACGTCTCCCTTGTTGCTGCTGCTGCTGCTGCTTTGCTGCTGCAGCTGCTGCGCTACAACCAGCTGCCCCACAGCCGCTGCCCCCGCGTGCGGCTGCTGGCTCTTCACCGCCAGGGCCAAATGCTGGACAGCCAATTCGTCAGAGACGAATATGGTGGGCCAACGCAAGGGTTTACGGTTTAGGGTTTAGGGTTTAGGGTTTAGGGTTTCTTGTGCCTAGCCCAGCCAGGTGCAGCGGGCAGTGCATTTATGTATTTCCATTTAATTGCAATTTTTTTAATCTGAAGATGCACTTTCAAAGAAATTGTTCTTGTTGAAATTTTCAAAGTTTGCTGCTGCTGCTGCTAAATTTTCAAAGTTTGCTGCTGCTGCAGCAGCAGCAGCAGCAAACTTTGAAAATTTCAACAAGAACAATTTCTTTGAAAGTGCATCTTCAGATTAAAAAAATTGCAATTAAATGGAAATACATAAATGCACTGCCCGCTGCACCTGGCTGGGCTAGGCACAAGAAACCCTAAACCCTAAACCCTAAACCCTAAACCCGAAAGAGAGGCACAAAGCTCTGTGGATCGTCTAAAAGAAATGCACTAATCACGAACATTCCAAGCCCTAAACTCTAAACTCCACCCTAAACCCTAAACTCTAAACCCTAAACCC